>NC_056748.1:1052348870-1052354099 GCF_019279795.1 Protopterus annectens
TCTGGTAGATTTGGATTTTTTGAGGTGGAGCATGTCCATTAATTCCGGGTTGGACATGGCCTTGTATGTCAGGCACAGGTCACCTCTGAGCAGGCGGTATGCGACTGAATAGAGCTGGAGTTTCTTCCGTCTGGCAGCATATGACAGATTTTGGAGTCCCTTTATCCTTTTGGTGAGGAACTTTTGGGGTCTCTCCAATTGCTGCAGGTGTCGGGTGAGATACATCCCGAATGGGGCATTGTACTCTATCATTGGTCTGATAAGTGAAGAGTACAGGGGAACAATGACCTCACTTGATCTGGTTGTGAATCCCTTCATGATCAGGTGGGCAATGTAGAAGGTCTTTCTAACCACTTTAGCAATGTGTGTCAAAAGAAAGACCACTGTCAACCTGGGTCCCGAGGTCCCTGATAACCTCTTCTGTGCTTAATGGATTGCCACCTATATGGTAGCTTGGGGTTACCTTGTTTTTCCCGAAGGGTATGACTATACATTTTTTGGCATTTAACTTCAGGCCATGGCTCTGGCACCAGTCATCAGTTTCCGTGAGACCCCTCTGAAGGATATCTGTGTCCGATGTACTTTCCACTATGGCGCCCAGTTTGCAGTCATCTGCAAACTTTGTCAGCCATAGTCCTCCTATGTTTGCCTGTACTTCTGACAAGTAGATGCCGAACAACAGGGGGCCAAGGACTGAGCCCTGTGGGACACCACTTGTGACCGGCTTGGAGTCTGACATGGCTCCAGCAACTCTAACCCTGTGGGTACTGTCCTTTAGCTAGTTTGCAACCCATCTTGTGACATATGGGTTTACATTTAAGCTGGTAAGTTTCTCTATAATACCCGAGTGGGGTATTGTGTCGAAAGCTTTTGCAAGGTCAAGGTAGGCTGTATGGACTGCCTTTCCCTCATCAATGGCCTTGGTGACTGTTTCGAAGAAGTCGACCAAGTTCAAAAGGCATGATCTGCCCTTGACAAAGCCAAACTGGGTCGGGTCCAATGTCTGCAAGTCCCCTATGTCTTTGTTTATGAGTTCCATTATGATCCTCTCCATAGCTTTGCAGACCAGGCTTGTTAAGCTTATGGGGCGGTAATTTCCAGGGTCCGTAGAGGTACCGCCTTTGTGGAGTGGGACCAAAGTTGCCGTACGCCACTCCTTGGGCACGTATCCTGTGGTAAGGCTAAGATTATACAGCTGCCTTATATGCGGGTTTAGTTCCTCGTTGAGTTCGTGTAGCACACAGCCGGGGACACCATCCGGACACATTGATGCTGTGTTTTTAGCTTTAGAGAGAGCAGCTTTCACCTGCGTATTAGAGATGTCTGGGAGGCTACACTCCGCTGGGATAGTTATCTCTCCTTTTGGGGGGGAGAGGGGGGTGAAGTTTGCACTGAACCTGTCTGCCAGTATGTTGGCAATGTCTGTGGGTTCAGTGATTTTTGTATCATTTTGGACTAATTCTGCGCATATCTGGGAGTTTCCACCCAGGTTTCTAACATAGCTGAAGAAGGCCTTATGATTGTCTTTTGAATCTATTGCAATTTTTCTCTCAAATTTGGCCTTGGATGATTTTATGAGTGCTCGTATTTTTTTACTAATAATGATCAAGGGTGTCTTCTCTTTTATGGATTTTGCTCTATCATGTAACAGCTTTCTCCTCTTATTGTAAAGTTTGTTTATGGCTGGGGTCCACCAGACTGGACGTTTGCCCTTGGTGGAAAGAGTCTGGTTTTATTAGGGATTTGCCTGATCCATGCAGTCCTGGAGGTGTTCGTAGAAGGCATTTGTAAGGGCTTCTGCAGCTTGGGTTGTGGTTTCCACTGGCTCGGGGGTCTTGAAGGATGCCACACCAGTCTTGAGTAGTGTGAAGTTTGCTTTAGAGAAGTTCTTCACTGTGGTCTTTTTTGTTTGGGGGGGGGGCGGGATGTGGATTTCCAGTGAGATAAGTTTGTGATCTGATCTCACCAATGAGGGATATACTTCCGGTGTGGAGCATTTTGTCCCCATGTTTGTGATGATGAGATCTAGTATATTTTCCCCTCTTGTGGGAACGGTGACTAGTTTTTCCATGGCATTTGAATTTATGACCTCCAGGAACGTTTGGGCTAGAAAGTTGGGGCTTGAGTAATGTTCCCAGTCTATATTCGGGTAGTTGAAGTCACCCAATATAATGGTGTTTAGAGATACATTTATACCCTCCAGTGTCTTCAGGAAGGCTGTGTGGGGTTCCTGAGTTTGAGAGTGTGGCCTGTAGCATGCTACAAATTGTAGAGCAGTTTTGCCTATGGTTAATTGCACCTGGATGGTTTCCGATGCTTCGTACGTTGCCACCAACCTGGAGGTGGGGGTATCCTTGATGAATATGGATACACCCCCTCCTTTTGTGGTGTGGTCCAGGTTTTGGGGCCGGAACGCATGATATGAGGTAAAACCTGATAGTGCCGGAGTGCTCTCAGGAGCCTTGAACCAGGTTTCAGTCACAGCACAGACATCAATGTTCTCCATACTGAGAAGGGCCTCTAGCTCTAGATCCAAACACTATCACAAACTAATAAACAAATTCCTGAAGTTCATCACCAAGTATAGACTCAACCTAATACTTAGTGGTAATATTCACCCCAACCCTGGCCCACCCACTTCAGATACACATACCCCCTCTACTTGCAGTCTAAGCTACAAACCTACAATTAATAGGCCAACTAACTCTCTCCTAGCCTGTCATCTCAATATTCGAAGCATTAATAACAAGCTGCATGAATTGCATGCACTTCTGGATGTCCACGCCCCTGAGATTCTCTGTTTATCTGAAACCTGGTTAAAACCTAACACTAAAGACAATGAAGTGTTACCACCTGGGTACAACATACACAGGCTGGATCGTGCTTCGAGGAAGGGGGGTGTGGGGTAGCTATACACTATAAATCTGAGTTGAATGTCACCATAGATGTAATACAACCACCTCAGATTAATAACTCAGAGATTCTTGCCACCAAATTGCAACTCAATAAACATAAATGCATTAATATCATCTGTATGCACATTCCCCCAAGTAACAATATATCTACACTTAAAGATGTCCTGCACTGGCTATCATGTCATTACCCCCAAGAAACCCTACTACTTGGAGTTTTTAACATAGACTGTGGCACCTGTTCCTCAGAATCCCCAACCACCCATATTAACCTGCATGCTTTACACAAATTATATCCACCCCTACCAGGATAGGTAAACCCAACCAAAAAGAAAGCATACTTGACTGGGTACTCATAAATAGTCACCCCCAACTGTACACCTCTGGTACCCTCCTTGATGGCCTAAGCGATCACCTTCTCACATATGTAATTAAGCACAAAACCATTAATTCCCAACAGCCCTTACTCAGAAAGGTTAGAAACAATAAAAACGTTGACCCTTCCAAATTCCAACAAGAACTAAACTCATATAATTGGTCTATTCTAAAACACCTCCCCTTAGAGGAAGCAGTAGCATACTTTAACAATAAATTCCTTGAGATCCTTGATTTGCATGCACCTGTTCGTTCAAAGAGAACC
This sequence comes from Protopterus annectens, assembly GCF_019279795.1. Taxonomy (NCBI): domain Eukaryota; kingdom Metazoa; phylum Chordata; order Ceratodontiformes; family Protopteridae; genus Protopterus; species Protopterus annectens. Next base: position 1,052,352,423 of record NC_056748.1, read on the forward strand.
AAGGCAAAAACTGTGCCATGGCTTTCTAAAGAGTCTAAACTCAAAATTACCCTTAGAAACAAAGCTTAGGGCTTATGGCGTTCTTCTAAAGACCATCACGATCACATTAAATACAGGCAATTCAGGAACAAAACCAAAAAATCAATTTTACAAGACAAAAAATAATACTACTGTAATTTACAGACAGTAAATCAAAATAACCCTCAGAAGTTTAGGGCAGGTTTAAATAATCTGCTACATCCTGGACAAACTTCAACCCCAATCCCTGCTGCTACTATTTATAAAACCCCTGAAGATGTTTCTGACAGTTTTAACCAATTATTTACTGAGACAATTCAAGCCCTAGCTAGCCAACTACCTCCTAGCTCCCCTGGTCCTGAAAGTAGCACCCCTAGAAACCTACTCACATTCAGCTTCCAACCAGTCGCCACTTCACTTATCCGTACCTGATCAATAAATTAAAACCCACTACACTTTCTGCTGATCAACTCCCTACAGAGTACCTACAAAAATCAGCTGATGCTATTGCTTACCCTGTCTCAATACTAATCAATCGAACCAAAGTAGAAGCTAAAATTCCCACCATCTGGAAAATATCCTAAGTAATCCCACTTCACAAAGGAGGCAGCTCTACTGAATTCTCCAATTTTATATACATATATATATATATATATATATATATATATATATATATATATATATATTTATTTATTCATACATACATACATATATATATATATATATATATATATACACACACACATGCACACACACACACACACACACACACACACACACACACACACACACACACATATATATATATATATATATATACACACGCACACATATATATATATATATATATATATATATACACACACACACATATATATATTTTATATATATATGTATATATACATATGTAATGTGTATATATATATATATATATATATATATATATATATATATATATACATATACATAAACACACACACACACACACACATATATATATATATATATATATGCATAAACACACACACACACACACACACACATATATATATATATATATATATATATATATATATATATATATATATATACATACACACACACACACATATATATATATATATATATATACACACACACACACACACATATATATTATTTATATATATGGGTCTACTTTAAAAGACCGAACTGTCGATTCCCCGACACGTGGAAAACGAAGACCAAACGACCGACAGGTAAGTTTACCGACAGGGTGATTTGCCGACAGCTGAAAGACCGACAAGGGTAATGTGCGATCGCGACTCGGTAAGTGTGCGACAGTGACGGCGTTAGGAGCGGTGAGGTAAGTGTGCGATATTGTGGGATTTCGGGTTAGGCTGCGGGAAAGGTGAGTGTGTGTTAGTGTCGGAGTTAGGGTTCGTGTAAGGTAAGTGTGAGATAGTGAGGGACTGTAGTTTAGGGACGGGTTAAGTGAGTTAGGTTTAGGGTGTAGGTAGGTGAAGTGTGCGATAAGTGTCGGACCTTAGGCTAGGGGTGGGTTAAGTGAGTTAGGGTTAGGGTGCAGGTAGGTGAAGTGTGCGATAGTGTCGGACCTTGGGCTAGGGGTGGGTTAAGTGAGTTAGGGTTAGGGTACAGGTAGGTGAAGTGCTGGTTTAT
>NC_056748.1:1052362099-1052481759 GCF_019279795.1 Protopterus annectens
TATTTACAGTGCTTAGAAGACTAGAACAAAGGAAAAAAGTCTGGCCAATAATAAAACTGTTGAAACAAAACATTAAAGCACAGCTGGCCTTTCCAGCCAAGATAAAAATATTTTGCCAATGAGATGAGAACATTTAATGACTTAGAAGAGGCTAGTAAATTAATCAAAAATAACAGTGTCTATCCCAGAAGAAATGGAATGGATGGCCCCCACTCTTAAAAGAAACAAATCCTTGGACTATTGCTAGAAAGAAGAAATAAAAAACTGATTCCAATATTCCAATAACTCTTACAACTACATCTCTCAAAGTATCAACTGCTATGGTACATCACTTGTCATCTGTTTTATTTTAAAAAAGGAGGATTTCTGAGAAACAGTAATGATTTTTTCAGAATGTTCAGAGTCCAATAATTCTTCAAGAACAACGGTAGGTCAAGATGGGTTACTATTAATATTATATATAAGCCAAACAAAGCAACATATAATACAAACATAGAAGTTTTTATTGCCCTACTTGAACTCAATGAAAAATTATAAGTAAAATCAAAATGAGCAAGATAAGTAAAGTACTTAACTAATTCAACAAGGTACCATTCATCAGAGTTCAGACTCAAATGTAACAAATTAACAATATATATAACAGCAGTAACAGTAGAGTGTTCTGAAAAAATAAATGCTGTCATTTAGACTAATGCCTTCTTCAGATAAAGTATGATTTAGAAATGTCGTATATATCCTGGTTAAATAATAGTAGCAAGCTCTTAGTACAAATGTCCTCATTATTCTGTCTAAATATAGTTAATATCAATTATGGCAGGTATCACAGCTACGAGTGCTGTTTGATCGATTCTGATGGGATGTGCGTGCATGCAGCTGTGTTTGGCAGCTAGTACAAATGTTCTGCTTAAACATAGTTAATATCAATTATGGCAGGTATCATAGCTTCAAATCCTATTTGATTAAGCCTGACATGGTGTGTGTGGATGCAGCTGTTGTATGTTGCCGTTTTAGTCTCCGGGAAGCTGTGGGTTGCAGCTTGTGATTGAGGTTTACTGATGCTTGTGTATTAGGAAGAGACATTTGGTGATTTAGTTTGGATCCAGGGGAAGGGGATTGGGTAAAACTGTGATTTGGGATATTTTGGCAGAGAATAGTTTGTTTATATATCTGCTAAGTGAGAGGTGAGAAGGCTGGAAGAATGTGTTATCTCTTGTGGCGGCTTGTTGGGAGGGTTTTTTTATCTGTTTGCTCTCCATTCATTTTCTGGCTGTTGCTTCTCTGAAAGGAAGGGAATTTAGGCTTGAAGTTGCAGTGAAGTGAAGCTTTGCTTCAGGTGCATCGCAAGCCGCTGGTATGCAGTACACAGACACACTAACAGAAACAGATGCTCCCAGGTTCCTATGGTAAAGGAGACAGAGTGACGATAATGCTTAATGGCTCTGAGGATCCTCCAAGATGATTCTTGGCAATAAAGTTTTTGGTTAAAAAAATATATATATATATATATATATAATAAAGGGCTGTTTTAAACCACATGTACACATATTGATGGTTTCCCAACACTTTGTTTTGCTCATTAAATTGATTCTTGATAAAAAATAAATAAAATAAGCGCAATTTTATATTTAAAAGGTATTTTGGTCTAAACACATTAAGGACTTTCACAATAACTCAGACCTCCACTCTTATGTTAAGACTAAGAGCACTTGGTCTTGTGCATTACCCATTGCAGTGGTCTGGGAGGTGAGCTTGCTCGGACGTGTTGGGCATATGGGGACAGCTGATTCTAGGGGTGTTTATGGTTTCCAGGAAGTGCTAGATAGGTATCAGATTTCCTTCGTGGAAATATCTGTGGGAATAGAAGGTGTGTTGAGTGGTTCACTGGCAGAGTGGCCACTGCATGAAACAGGCTGGTAAAATGGAACAGGACAAATATTGGTTTGGATATTTTAAGAACAGCCTGGAAACACACCACATGAACTAATGAATGGTATTCTGACAAAATTGGATGGGCATTGTTACCCATGCTTGAAGTTCTTATATGTGTGTATGTAAGGATGGAAATATACTTATAACAAATAAGAAACTAGAAGGGTCTCATAATTTAAAGACTATGGACTGTGCAAACATGCTTGGAAGGAGCTAATAATAAGAATAAGCATTACAGCTTGTGGTCTCTCAAATAACTAAGCAACAGCCAAAAAAAACCCCACAATAGTTATGTAATGTATGATTTTAGTAAATCTAGACATAAAATATATAATCGTCATATAAGATGAAGCAATCTGCTGAATTTAGATATTATACACAAGATCATGTTATTAAATCCTGTCTTTAATACTGCTGTCTTAACTTGTCAAGGGGAAGCATGATGATTTTCTTATACAAGTGAATATGCATAACAAGTCATGTAATTGCTTTAACTTGAATTGGAGTTTTTGTAACCCATTTTGACCATATATAATACTTAAGCGGTTACCATGGTAACTGTCAGTTTGATGTCATATATAAAACATTAAAGTTATTCAAGAGAAACAATAGAAACTTAAACTTGAAATGTCACAGAATGTAACAATCATATTCTGAACAAATGGTATTAAATTGACAATAGACACTCAGTTTAACCTTTGCTGAGTATACAAAATAGAATGTTGCCATTTAAATCTAAAAACTTTCAGTATTTGCAATAGAATGGTAATTTATGAATATGAAATTTGTTGTTTTTAACCTATAATTTCACTCATTTTATAATAAGAAATGACAGATATGAAAGTCCTTATGTGTAGGAAATGGGCAGAAGAAGGATAATTAAAGCATCAAGTTTGTTTTATTTGAGCATTGTTTGTTGCTAACTTACTTAAAATGCACCAAATTTCATCAAAGTGATTACTTAAATGCTGGCAAACAATGAAATATAACTTCTGATATATCCATTAAAATACATTGTATTATAAACATTAATAGAAATAGATACGTTTTGAAAGACTTCATCAATAACTGTTAAATAACTGTGCTATAATCTTTTACTGAGGTTTTATATATGATACATGCTACTTTACTATGACTGAATTGCTTGTCATCTATCTTTCATGTAAATAATTTATACAATAAGTAGACATTTATATTGTATTAAAATTGTTTATACAATAAGTAGACATTTATATTGTATTAGAATTCTGTCTAATCTACAATAGTACTATATCTGTTCAAAATAATATAAATATTGCTTATTCCTATTACAAATATTCTCCATATGCTAATTCAATTTATGGAGCTCCGATGTTCTGGATTGTCAAGGTATGAGTGGTAATCTTATGGATTTAGGTTTATCCATCATGTTAGGAATTATTTTCATTCCATGGCTAGTGCGGATATTAGTTTTGTTAACATGTATTAATTTAAATTTATTTCACAAAAATATTTTTTAGTATGCCTGACCAAAACATTACTTTATTGGTAAACACTCAAAGTATAAAACTAATAACTATAAAGTATATGTTTGAGCTTTTAAAGGAAATTAGAGGAAAATGTTTAATAGTCACAGTAAAACAAAAAATACATAGTCTAAATAACCTAAGATGGATTTAACTTTAAGCCATTGGTATTTAAAGGTAATAAACAATCCTGGCAAGAGATCAAATCTACTGAAATATTTAAAACTGAGCAAAGCACAAATTGTCTTCCTTCAAGAAACTCATTTCAAAACAATTGACAATTACAAATGGAATCCTAAAGAATATATGATATTGGCGCAATCCACTTGTAAGACAAAGACAAAAGGGGTAACAATTTTATTGGAAAACAAATGTGATTAATCCAGAAATCATTTGTAAGTATGAAGATAAAGATGGCCTTATGGCATTAGTAATAGTTAAATATAACGTTAAATATAGTTAAATAATAATAGTTAAATAGAGTTAAACATAATCTATGACCACAGTAGCCGACTGATACAAGGTTATCCTGTTTTTCCACCTGAGAAATTAAGAAATGAATTACAGTTTCAGAGCAGTCCTTGGTCAATTGTGATTGTTTCTTAATGCATACTTGTCTTTGCTTTGTGATTGTTTCCAGCCCCCTCATACGAGCAACTAATAGGGTCTCTATCCGCTTCGCTCCCCACCCTGCCTCCTATTCTCTCCCTCCTCCCAGTGGTCCCACCTTTATTGCACTCAAACCCCTCCCATTTTTCCAATAGCCAACCACACCGCTAACCCAACACTACTTCATCCATCTTCCCACTACTATCACACCTCCTCAACTAACATGCTCACTGCATGCACTCTCCTTGCATGTCTTACATCCTACCAAAGCTCCATTATTCCCCCACTCAACCACTACCACTGTACACTGTAATATACTACTCACACCACCACTCATGTCTCACCCACACTCAGCTCCCCTCCCACCAGCTCAAGAACCATCCCTATGCACCCCCCCACATATTCTACCAACTATATTACTCAAACATAAAGCATCCCTACAACTTAACATAGTAACCCTCCCGCCATACCTATTACCCACAGAGCACAATCATAATGTTTCCCTTATAAACAAACACATTCAAAAACTGAGAAAACTAATAATCTCATGCATATCAAAACTAGCCCTAAGTGGAGACATCCACCCCAACCCTGGCCCTACCATCTCCAACCCCAATCCTCATAATCAGACTAGAAACCACACCTTCTCCCATATCACAGCCAATAGAAAGCCATGTGACTTCCTTCTACTAAGCCTAAATATTAGAAGTATATCCAACAAAGTCCATAAACTCCATGCCACTATAGACTTGTACTCCCCAGATATAGTCATCCTGACAGAAACCTGGCTAAAACCTCACATTACCAGTGAGCAAATACTCCCTGCAGGTTACGGCATACTAAGAGTAGACTGGCTAAACAAAAAAGGAGGTGGTGTAGCTATAATATTTAAACAGCATCTAAACATCCAGATCTTAAAATCATCAGCTCCACAAATAGGCAATGAAGAAATAATATATACCAACCTCAGAATTAACCAAAACAAAACCATCAACATAATTGGATGCTACTTCCCACCTGGCCAAAACATCCCTCCACTAGAAAACCTTCTCAGCTGGTCTACCCACCATCTCCCCCAAGAAACTTTCATCTTAGGTGATTCCAATATTGACTGGCAATCATGTTCTGGCAACAATCCAACCCATCATGTACACCTTCATGGCTTCACCCAACTAGTCCAGTCACCAACCAGGATAAATAAAAACTCCAGCAAGCACACTACCCTGGATTGGATACTAGTCAGTAAGAGCCTCCAGTCATATATAACAGGCTGCTTATCAGATAGCCTCAGTGATCACTCCCCAACATTCCTACTCAAAAAATACATATACCAAGCTAAACCTGTCATCTACCGTCAAATACGTAAAAAAACTAAACTTTAACCCACTCACATTCATCTCATCCCTCAAAGAATGTAACTGGCATCCTCTAAAGTACCTCAGTCTAGATGACGCAGTTGAATTTTTTAATACTACCTTCCTGAACATCCTTAATTACCATGCCCCCATAAGATTTTCCAGAACCAAAGCACAACCCACCCCGTGGCTACAGAAAACCACAAAGTCAGAAATGAAAAACGGGGATAAAGCCTGAGAGCACTGGCGCAAAACCAAAACCCCCTCAGCTAGACAGAAACTCCTAGAATTACGCAATAGAGTCAAAAAGTTAATAAAACAGGACAAATTCCAATACTACCAGTCTGCCCTAAACTCCTCACAACACAGCCCCAAACAATTCTGGTCCTCCATAAACTCCATCCTCCACCCAGGTAAAGTCAATACCCCTCCTCCTAACATCCCTCACTCCTCAGAAAATATTGCTACCTCATTCAACACACGCTTCACCCAAACCATACTATCACTAGCTAAACAACACAACCCCCCTCCCCTCCAACCCACACCTTCAACTAGTAATCTCCCCACTGCCTTCTCTTTTTCTCCTGTACCTACCTCCAACATAAAAAACTCTTAACTAAACTTAAACCCACCAAATTAGCAGCAGACAACCTCCCAAGTGAATACCTACAAATCGCAGCTGATGCTCTGGCCTACCCAGTATCCATCTTGATTAACCAATCTCTGTCAGAAAGATACGTTCCCACACTGTGGAAAGTATCACATATAATTCCCCTCCACAAAGGCGGACCCTCCACAGAACTAACCAATTACCGCCCCATAGCTATTCTCTCTCCACTCTCCAAAATACTAGAGAGATGCATACACTCTCAGGTCTCAGACAACCTCCTTACTAACAACCTCCTTTCCAGTACTCAGCATGGTTTCTGACCAAACCATAGCACCACCACTGCCTTACTGTCCTTTACTAACACTATCCTTCAGCATAAAAACAATGGCTATCTCTCCTCTGCTACTTTCCTAGACCTATCTAAAGCATTTGACATGGTCCCACACAAACAACTTCTCTCTGTCCTCAATAACCTATCCTTCTCACAATCAGTCACCAACTGGTTTCAGAGTTACCTGTCTGACCGCCAACAATCCGTTGTATGGCAGAATGACATATCTCCCCAACTACCTGTCTCCATAGGGGTTCCCCAAGGATCCATCCTTGGACCCCTACTCTTCTCTGTTTACACCAATAATCTAGCCTCTGCCACCAAACATGGCACACTCATACAATACACAGATGACTCAACCATCATCTTCTCAGCCCAGTCCCTACCAGAACTGCAAAAAGTCACACAGGAAGCCTTTTCCTCTGTTGAAACATGGTTACCTGATGCCCAATTAATACTCAATCCAAACAAAACTAAACTACTCATCTTCCAACCCACCAAACATACTCAAAACAACTCTCACTTTAACATCACAGCAAAAGACAACACCACTATATACCCAGCTGAACACACCAAATTGCTAGGAGTGGAAATAGACAATAAACTAAAATTTGACATTCACATGTCCATGACCATAAAAAAGTCCACAAAAAATTAGGAGTGTTATACAGAAATAAGCAATTTCTCACCAAAGCAGCAAAGATTTCAGTAGCAAATTCCCACCTTATCTCCACCCTACTTTATGCCTCTCCAATATATATCAACCTAAGGCAATGTGATCTAAACAAGCTAGAGACCTGCTACAACAAAATCGCCAAATTCGCCACAGGGGCATCCTACCGTAGTCACCACTGTCTCTCACTTGCTGAACTGGGCTGGCTTAAACTCCCTCACCTCCTTCAGTGGTATCAACTCTCACTCACCCACAAACTAGTAAATCATCCACTAAATGTCCCATCCCTCCAGAATCTACTCCAACCCTATCGCACCACCAGACCACTAAGATCCAGCAACAAAAATCACTTGCAGATCACTAAAGCCAATAACTCTGCTGGTGAAGCACTATTCTCTTGCGCCATAGCCAAATTATGGAACTCACTCCCACCCACAATTACCTCCGTACCATCATGCACCCACTTCAAAACTTTACTAAAAGCGCACCTAAAAACATGCTGCCCTTGCAACTCCCACTCTAATATCATCCACCCCATCCAACCACCACCTTTCTTTCCACTCCACTAACTACCTTGATTACAGCAAGCTCAGATGCTCATAAGCCTAGTACTTATTATACAGCAGGAACTTCTCATTGTAACATTTGTTAATGTCTGTTATGTACTTCACAGATAAAGATTCTAATTGTCTACTGATGTACTATGTTCTTCATCTGTAAATATGTTGTAAGTAATTGCTATGTTAAATTGTTAATCTCTATGTAATCCAATGTAACTACTGTCTGTTTATTTTACTGTGGAGCTTTTCTCCCCGGGCCTCCACTGAAAATGGACCTACGTCCAGTCGGACACTCCTGGTCAACAAATTTAAATAAATTAAATAAATAATAGAATATGGATCCTAGCCAATCTATACTGGTTACCAGGCATTGGATTTAATTTCCAGTAATTATAAAGGCAGCTTAATATTAGGAGGAGATTTTAACAGTTCATGTTCCAAGTGTTTTTAACTGTATATTTGATATTTCTGAAACTACAAATAAAAGACTGTTGCATACATCTGCTGTATCAAAAGCTTTAAACAAGTGGGTAGAATAATTTCATCTTGTAGATACTTTCAAATTAAAAAAAAGATAAATCTTTGTTGTTTTCCCATCAAGATCACAGATTTGGTACCCAAACTAGAACAGATAATATATTTGCTGCCCATGACTTACACTCTGAAAAGGGGCAGGGAGTGATTGAGAAATTAATCATTTTAGAACACAATTCATTGATACTAAAACTTCAAAATGAGTGCAAATCATTAATCTTTAATTTTAGTTATATGTGCTGGAATTCTGGAGTTAAACAGTTCAAACCCTGGTTATTATCTGAATTATAGTCCTTCTTTGATATTAATTACACCACAGAGATAAATAAAATAATGATATGGAACTCATTAAAAGCTTACATATATGGTAAAACCCTAACTTGGTATAAAAAAAATCAGAGAATGGGATTCTGAATTATTACATCTACAAACCAAACTTTTGTCAGTAAAAGATGAAAAAAATAGAATTTTGTTGTTTAATACTTCTGCTTTTTTTTCATCTCCACATGATTTTAACACATAAAACTAGTTTAGCTAAGAATTAAAATACAATCAAAATCTAATAACATTAGAAGTATCTTCCATGAAAAGAAAGGGAAAAATGTCTCCGATATAGGTGGCATTCTTGATGCCTATAGAAATCACTATACATATCGATCAAATAAATCTGAATGTAAAACATTCTAATATAAAACAAAATACCAGAAAAATTAAAACTAGATCTGGAAGCACCCAAATCCTACAAAGAAATTATTTTTTTTACCCTTTTTTATTGTATCTGTAAAGCTCCGTGTATAGATGGTATAATTATGGAAATATATAAACTTTTTCCTTCAAAGAAACTATCCCTCTTACATAAAACTGTATTAGAAATTCAGTCACAAGTTTAATATCACCCTCTTGGAGATATTCCTTAATCACACCAATCCTAAAGGAAAACAAATCCCCAAACCTCTGTACCTCATATAGACCTATGTCGTTATTAAATAATGACTGTAAGATATTTATGACGATATTAACTAAAAGCGAATAAAACAATGGAGTAAATAGTACTCCACAGGGTAAGTGTCCCATTGCCAAAAATCAATAAAATCAGTATTCCACAATAAAATGCAGTAATGAGACAGCCAGGTACTCAAGTCTCTTCTTTGACCATAAGAATATATATTTATGCAGGTAGAAACATCAACAGTGGTAAGCGCTTTCGCTAAAAAGCTTCATCAGACCATCTTGGTCTGATGAAGCTTTTTAGCGAAAGTGTTTACCACTGTTGATGTTTCTACCTGAATAAATATATATTTTATGGTCAAAGAAAAGAATGGAGTGCCTGGCTGTCTCGTTGCTGCATTTTGTTGTGGAATATTAGCTAAAAGAATGAAAATGCCACTATGCAAAACAATAAATGATCAAACTGGATTTATATATCATAGACACACACACATGACAATATTAAAATTATTTTTTTAATTAAAAATCTATAAGAGAAATTAACACTCAAAGGCTTTCTCTATATCTAAGCCAATTATGATTCTTTAAATTGGGACTATTTATTCAAAATCTTAATACTGTTTGAATTTCCTGCATTCTTTGTTCATCTCCTAAATAGTATATATGTATATGTATATATATATATATATATATATATATATATATATATATGTGTGTGTGTGTGTGTATATATATATATATATATATATATATATATATATATATATACACATACACACACACAAATAATTTAGCGTATGTCAAGTTAGGTCCTTTTACCCCTGAATCTATACATATAACAAAAGGCACTAAACAAGGATGTCCCATTTCACTGATTCTATTTGCTCTGGCTATTAAAATATTGCCAGATTCAGTTCATAACAATATAAAAGTCAACAGAATAGATGTTTATGAACAATAAAATTCTAAAGTAATGCTATTTTCTGATGACATATTAACATATTACTAACATTATCTAATACAAGAGACATTACAAAAATTAGATATATTAATTGACAAATTTCACATGACTTCAGGACTCCATTTCAGTAAATCAAAATTTTTATTTTTAAATAAAAAAAAAAGAACTGCAAACTAAGGGAGATCACACCATAGGGAAACAAGACTCTACCTTAAAATATCTAGAAATTGAGTTATGCAAGGATAGTAATGAATTAGTCTAAAGAAAACACAATCATCATCAATACAATTAAAATCTCTGTGGAAAAATGGAACAAAATAATTTTAACATTTGAAGATAGACTACAGTTAATAAAAATGTTTTTACTGCCCTCCTGTATATAGCCTTGGCAATACAACTGTTACCAGAAAGGAATATACTTAAAAATTTTATTAGGCATGAATTTATTTCTTTATGGTTTCCCAAAAGAAACAGAATAGCTTTCTTTATGGTTTCCCAAAAGAAGCAGAATAGCTTAATACATCACATCAGACCATGGAAACAGGGAGGACTAAATTATCCTGATATAGAAGCATATATATATATATATATATATATATATATATATATATATATATATATATATAAAAGCATCAATATCTATATTGATGAAGTCCAAATTACTCTGCAAATTGGAAAGCATTACTAACTGTAATACCAATAAATTAATTTGATTTACAAAAAAAATTTCAAAAAGATAAAAACAACTTGCCATGGCACATATGTATTAGTGTGCAATATAACATAACTAAACCCACTAAAACTCATATGATTAATTATTACATTGACTCATTTAGGAAAATTATTAATGCAAATATAGATTTAAAAATCTGCTTTGATCTTTTAACACCATTTATAGTCACAAAGAACTTTCCACATAAAATATATAGCGAAATTATTAATTATTGGGAACAGAATGGATTTGTTTGTTGGCTCCAATGTATGTATCAAAGAACTAAAATTTTTAGATATGCAAGTAATAAAAACAACATACAAAATTCCACAACAGGACTGACTAACTTTACAGAGTATTCTGTCATATTTGCAAGATTTAAGTAGAATAATTAACAATTCTTCATTTAAAGAAATACCTAAATTTACGATATATATATATATATATATATATATATATATATATATATATATATATATATATATATATATATACAATCATATATAATAACTTTATCAATATTTTCTAAAATTTTGAAATACAGTTTCCTGTGGCAATCTATAAAACAACACCCAAAACCTCATATTGGAAATATCTTCAGTTAACTGTATTGAGTGTCTTTTTGTTATATATTAAAACAAATATCTTATTATCGATAAAATATGCATGTTTTACACAATACTGGAAAGTTTTTAATCGAAAATGCTTGCACAGAGCATTCTTAACCACAGACAGAAGTATTAAAATTAATTCTTCCATAAAAGGAATATGTTGGAGATGTGAGCAAGTACACAATGCAGATTGGAACCACATTTTCTTTGATTGTGTTAAAATTAAGCCATTTTAGAATGGTATTAATAACTTTCTGCAAGCTTTATGTAATGAATCATTTTATTTAACTAATGCTCTTGTATTAGTAAATGTGAACAAAGGTCCTTATTTGAATAGGTTAAACATGTATCTAGTATGGACTATACTTGTAATTTCAAGGAAGTGTATAATAAGATGAAATACAAACACAATACCAACTTTGGAAGACTTCTACAGCCTACTGAAGACCACAGCAGTATTGGAAATTAAAATGAAAGAACTAAGAATTTATACAAAGCTATTTATCAACCTTTGGGGAAAAGTCTCATCACTGATAAACATCTTATGAATTATTGTATAGTATCAAAGATGACATGCACACTCCTGGAACAGTATTGCAGCCCCCACCAGCTTAAGCATAGAAACCTCTTGACCCACTCCAATTAGTAGATGTGATCTCTGACTTTTGTCTGTCTCTCTCTCTCTATCTCTCTCTTAGTGCACTCAGCTGCTGAAAAGGCAGGAGAACAAATGGGTAAGTAAGTGTTGGACTAAGATAGATGACCTCAAGAACAGCAGGAGAAAAGAGATAAAAAAGTGACATTACATTGTAATAGTGAAGCATCTTATTAATTCGTAATTGCTTTTCTTATATATCTGTTGCATTGCTGGCAAAGTTATGATTGTTAAAGCTCAAGGCTGATAGAGAAATGGAGTTTCTGCAAAGATCTGCTCTTCTGATTTTGCATGTTAAAGTATCAGGCCGCTGCAATCAATCATTGTTATTGTTTTGTTTTGATGCATCTGTTATGCAAGTTTGTATTTGCAGATTAGTATTTGAGGATTATCTTTTTAATCTGTTCACCTGAACCAAGACTGCATTCTAATTTTGGCTTCGATAATCTGAATATACATTCATATCTTGTAGAGGCATGTACCCATAATTAGTAGCAAATGATCCTGGTGCCTGTTTATTGGCCAGATTGATGAAGCAGTCTTACTTAGGTGTCTCCATTATGGCTTCTAAAGTCAATACGACTGTCTTGTTGTACTTATCTGAAGAGTAAAGCTAAGGAGACATCTGGAGGTGAGATTCGTTAAAAACTGATATCAGATCTTATTTCTTTCAGAAGCCTCTGCATGTATACACACACACACTGTGCTACAGCTCAACGTGTACTATCCCTAGACTATTGTACAAAACCATACTGCTCAACTGTCCAAAATTTCACAGAAAGACCAAATTTTTGTGCTGTTCCTCTTAAAATTTGTGGTTTTCTAGAAAAAATTTGAGTGTTGAAGTCACTAAATAAAGACACACACATGAATTTTAGACTGTATATCTTTCATAAAATGCATCCTATCCTTTTCAGCTATGATCACTGATACAATCATACTGATTTGCTTTTTAAAACTAAAGCTTTGCTTTTCAAGTTATTGGGGCAATGACTGCTGCCTTTTATTACCTGTAAATGAGTGCAAGTCTTTATGCTTACTCCCTTACACACATTCTCTCTGTAAAGACTGTCACACAGCTACTGCATAAGCTGTACAAGCATATTGCATGGAATGTACACAGACATGTTACATGGAGAGCAGCACAGCCCACACAAAAATAAGTGCCTAAAGCTGATATTGCCCAGAGAATGGCCCTGGTGCTTCTCCCGCCAGTCAGGCACACCAGCAAATTCCAAAAGGAAAGGATTTCTAATACAAGAAGTCCCACAGCCTGAATAATGATTGCAGTTCTAAAGTCAGCAGCAGACTGTGAACAGGAATGTGGGAACTCCGACATGCCAAGCTCTACTCATTTAAGTTAAAAGACATGATTATAAGGAATTATTTAAAAATAATAAACATGCATATGTGTAAAACTCTGAAAACAAAGGAAGTCCCATGGGCTGAGAGTGGTACATTAGATAGATTTGAAAACTTATTGTAAACATACTCTTTTTCAGCACAAGTGCCCTTTATGCATTCATTTTCTGATACTGTCTTATCCTGTTCAGGTCACAGAAAAGCTTGAAACTGTGATGGCCTTCAGTTGACATTCCTGGACAGGATGCCATTCTGTTACATGATATAAACAACCACACACTTTATGCAGCCCATGGGAAAATATGATTTTCCATTTCACCTATTTATGTGTCTGTGTGATGTGAGAGTAACTCTGAGACTGCAGTGAAAACACACAGACGCAAGGAAGACATGCAAACTTTACAAAGACAGTACCAAACCAGGAAATGAACAGAACCATGTGCTCTGAGACACCAAACCAGGAAATGAACAGATTTGCTGCCTCAAAGCACATGGTTCTAATTGCTACACAATTTTGCCACATATCTTTTATGCATATATTTAAAAATTTGACATGAAAAATTTGCTGCATATGTTTATCTTTTATAATATCATACTTTACAAACAATTCACTCTGCCACTGTTCTGCGGTAATATGTGCAGCACTGTAAATAAATGAAGACCTGTCTCTATCTCACACCATCTGTTTGAATTGCTTTTAATGCCTTATGTTTTCTTTCTTCTCTAGGTACTTATTGCAGATGTTCACAAAACCACTGTTTTCAGAAGATACTTTTTTCTTTGAGCTGATTGAACGTCAAGGGGCCTATGGTTTTGGGGAAGGCAATATCAAAGGACTCTGGAGAGCCATACAGACCTACTTAGAAAAAACGATAACATAACGCAGTGACGTTTCAGCAACATTAAACTGTATTACCTGTATGATATAACGCAGTGACATTTCAGCAACATTAAACTGTATTACCTGTTCTCATGTTTGTCTTTGTTTTTTTTTTTTGTACTTGCTAATCTGGCATCATTGCTGGTCCATTGTATCCATTTCAGCCATGATTTGAAACTAAAAGGAATGAATAAACAAAATGAGGTAAGATACTTCAGAGTGTTTTTTGCTGCAGATCCATGCCAGGAGATTTGTCTCTATAGCAGAAATCCATACCTGCTGCTAGATTTTTAAAAGTTCAAACTATCCTCATTCCCAATGTTATTATGACATTGATGTTTGTATCCATACACCCTTTAGTTGCTTTGTGCTTTGAAACATAGCTGGTTTCTTCATCTCTCCACATTACAACTGTCAGAGTTCTGAGTTAGTTCTTCATCTCTTTGTCCACCACTTTAACTTTGACCAAATTAGGACACTTACACAAAGCAGACAGATGTTTCTGTGGCAAGCCAATCCCTCTGCAAGACATCCATTCAGAATGCTTGCTACTTGTAGATGGGGGAATGATGAGCACATTATGTTGACCACAGCATTCCAGAGCTTGACAATACGTTGTGTAGAGTCCTCTGTATCAACATGCTCAAGCTGAAGCTTTTCAGGATAGAACTACTGCCTGTTCAAATCATCATGCAAGGTGATGTAAGCTTGCTGGTAAACCACCACCTTATTGTAGAGTGATGCACAGCTGGAAAAACATTTCTCCTTCTCTGAAAAGAGGTTTTGCATATATGAAATTGAGTCAAAAAGACAAACTCAAAGTATGGGTGGATAAATCTGATTTTGTACTAAAACTGAGTTTGATCTTATAACAATGAAAAAGTTTAAGCCTAGAACAGCCCTCAAAGAGTTTGCTACTGATGTACAAAGGATTAAATATTCTTCTCCTATCCAGTTATCAAAACTTATTTTCTAGTAAAGCAACAGACAAAGGATTAAATATTCTTTTCCTATCCAGTTATCTAAACTTCTTTTCTAGTAAAGCAACAGAGTCAAGTTTTCTAATTTTTAGTGGGACAGAGTTCCATCACTTTCCTGCTGTGCAGTGAAGAGAATTTTGCAATACATTTAATCTTAAATAAAATCAGTAATCAATTACTAATGAGGAATAATAACTTCTTAGTGCATGTAAAGATCATCACCACACATGCTCCATAAGTTTGATTCTATCTAAACACGTTTGCGTGTAGCAGTTAGGTCACCCTGACCAGTTTATACTTAATGAAGTAGAGTGACAGAGACCTAAGGGGGGGTATGAAATTTAAAAATAGGTTGTAGGTACTAATTTGTTTGGTGAAGCAGTTATGAACCGTTTTCATTCTGTCCTACTGTGAGGAGTTATACATATAAATAAAAGACCAGTTATGGAATATAGGGTATCTGTCTTCTGAATAGCTATTTAATACTTCCATATCTCTACTGACCACTTATGGAATATGGGGTGTCTTTCTTCTGAATAGCTATGTAATACTTCCCTATGTCTATTGACAATAGCTCTAAGTACGTTTTTAGTTTCAAATGATGCTTGCTAACAATTTCCAAAAGATAAGACTCAAACATTGTGTTGTCAGCTTTTATACCCAAGTTCTGAATGACATCCATCACTTCAGATATAAGGTTACCCATCACATATGGATAATGTGGGTTGCCACATCCATAACACATCTTTTTAACACTCCATGCAGTTTGGTGCTGCCCACAATTGTAATTCATCCAGGTAAACCCGAATTGCATGATGGTCATTGATGCTTGTTATGATGGCCAGGTACACCCGAATTACATAATGCTCATTGATGCTTGTTATGATGGAACCATCTTTCAAGTCATCATCATCTTTACACAACCAGGTCTTATTGGTAACTTGCTCCTGTCCATCTCTGTGGTTTGGGGGAATAAAGTTCTGACTATAGCACAGACAGTCCATGTTCAAAAAGCAGCTTAAATGGCAGTCTGGATTTAGAAGAGCTGGGGAGGTTAGGTTGAGCTGCTACTGCCAACTTGCTCAGTCTGGGGAAGGGAGGTGTGATTTTTGAAAGTTTACACATATGTGGATATTCACATTAACCACAAGAGAAGGGGTTAGGAGCATAATGTACATGCCCTTTATGTCATGCAGATGATGAGGCTACCAGTCACCTTCATGGCTGCTTGGCTGACGGTGTTTCCAGTCAGCTGTCACCCTTGCTTGGAAACACCAAGTATGGAGGAACAAATGATTAAGCTCCTCTCTTTCAGCCTTGAGTCCATCAGCATGCACGAGGGGAAAACACATATAGAAAAAAACTTGTTCCTATGTTAGACTTGGTTCTGAACATTGAACTGTCATCATTGTTAGGCTTGATCCATTATATTTTGTAGGCATGGATAGGCTCTACTCACATAATTTGTTTCACCTAGATTTTAGTAAGTTGCATTCTGGCATGATTTTGAACAGAGGGTGGCAGTTTTACAAGTGTACTTGCAAAACAGTTTAGTGACTCTATATGCAATCCAACACAGGCACAAAAGGTTTTAATCCATAATGCAAACTCAGCCCTGTCATACCTCCCACCAAAACCTTTTTTGTACTCCTAAAAATGTAGTATGTGACTCACTTTATACTACAGGTATAGTGACATTTCATCTTTTAAGAGAAAAGATTTACAGCTATATATCATACTGATATTTATTTATTCTATAACTACACTGAATGAGTTTTGGGATCTAATGTTGACTTTTCATAAGATTCTTGGAGAGAAAGCTAGATGTGCTGAGACAGTATTGTTCTGGTGTTTTTCATACTTAAGTGCAGCAATATGGCTTACTTTTTTGATTAACATTAGGATTTTAAGTTATTTTTTGTGTTTTGGAGTATTGTTTTACGTGTTTTATAGAATTGTACAGCAGTTTTTTCACTGTGTGACTAAGGTTGCTGAGTTAGTGTTTAAACAGCTATCTGGCCGTTTAGAAAAAGGTGCAAAAATCCACTTTGAGTAACTAAAAGGATGCACACTTTTTTTATTTTATTACTTTTAACTGAAACTAAATAAACTGTAAAAACAGTACTTATTTTTAATGTAACGGAGGATCTACTAAATGCACAAGTTGCCAGGACACAAAAACAAATGCACAGTATGAGTGATTTTTTCCCCTGAGAATTCATTAGATTGCACCTCCATACAGCTAATAAAGAGTGGAAGGTTACAGGTAAAGCAGTTTTGACTAGAAAACCAAAGGTAAATACAAAAAGAGTGTAGAGTGTAAACTTGCCAAGAGCAGTAGTGATGATTCAGTTGCTGGCATTAATTTAAAGACATATCTGAGTTGTAGATATTACTGGCTGAAGTTCTGTCTGCTTACTTATTGGCTATTTCAGTTTAGCTTCTCCGCTTAACAGTGCTGTGCACTGCTGTGTTTGACAGACACAGGCACTTTAAAAGGTGGAGTTAACCAGAAAATTTGAAATTCATTTATAACTTTAGCTTTAGACGTACAATGCTGTACCTCTACTTAACTCTGTGGTTTCTAATCTCATAGCCAGTCTAGACAAATTATCACATACCTGGTGTTGGTGCTCAAACCAAGTAATGCCTATCCATAGTTTAACTCATAGTTGCAGTATTTGATTTGGGGTATAACACTTCCCTTAGCATAAAACAGGGCCTCTTTGCTCAGCTGCTAAGAGGTGCTTGTCCTTTGTGTGCAGATTAGACTGCTTTCCTTTAGACAAATAGAAGCAAAAGAAATCTGTACGCTATGCCAAAGTCCTGCCAGGCTTAGGAACACGAACAAAACCAAACGAAAAGCAACAGGACACTGCTGTAAATGTATAAAATTGGATAAAATTTAATCAAGCTAAAAAACACAAGGTAAGCACTTTCGGGATTCACCCTTCATCAGACAGAGACACATTGAACAAATAACATTTTTAAAAGATATAACAGCCAATAGCATCTAATGAAAAACCCGCCTATTTAGAAGCGTAGGTTTGACTGGTATTACATCATTTAATCCCCGTTCCCTATGTGCCATCAATTCAATAATCCGTCTGGATTCAGCCAAAGCTGTCTGATGTTTAACAACCCCCCCCCCCATTATTCAACTTAATATTAACAATGGCTCTGAATTTAAAACTATGTGTGGGATGTCCACTAATGTGCCTATACAGAGCATTGCTCGAATCACAATTCCTAATACTACTTAAATGTTGTAGAATCCTAACTTTGAACATGTTGTTGGTCATTCCAACGTAAAAACAGGGGCAAAGCACACATTCAGCTAGGTACACTATGTTGTTTGTCCTGCAGGTGGCCCTCCCTTTTAAATGAAACACCTTCCTTGTCACCGGATGTGTGAATGTGACTTCCTTGTTGATATGGTCACAGGCCTTACATATCCCACAGGGAAGTGTGCCTGCCAAGGTTTTAAAAGATCTACTGTTGACACTCAACCTTTCACTACACAACAGATCCTTAAGATTCCTATTCCTCCTATATCGAAATCTAGGACTGTTGTCAACAATACCCCTAAGACCCACGTCACTGGTTAA
Organism: Protopterus annectens; assembly: GCF_019279795.1. Classification (NCBI taxonomy): domain Eukaryota; kingdom Metazoa; phylum Chordata; order Ceratodontiformes; family Protopteridae; genus Protopterus; species Protopterus annectens. Next base: position 1,052,380,923 of record NC_056748.1, read on the forward strand.
GATATTCCAATTATTTTGTACAATTTTGCAAACATCATTGATATTGCTACCATAGGTAAACATTAATTTAGGACCCCCTTGTGTATAACTACGACTATTGTTGCCTATAGATTCTTCTCCCTGGGACCTTTTTAACCATGGTTTGTATCTCGTCCGTCTAAATTTAATGCTACTATCAATAAACCTATGAACCAAATGCTCTCCATAACCTCTATCCTTGAAACAATGGCCAAGTTTATCCAGTTCCTCATCAAACTGTGTATCTACAACACTCACCCTAGATACCCGACTCACCTGCCCTCTAACAATGTTAGGAAACACATAATGGGGGTGCATACTATCAAACGATAGCAGGGTATTTTTCCAACACTTCTTCCTATGGGGACTGGAAATGAAACCTTCCTGTGTCTGTTCCACACAGACATCCAAAAACTCTTAAGTGAGTGTAGGAGGTATTGGCTGTAAATTTCAAAAATGTGGTAGTGGAGTGGATGTAGGATAAAAAACCTACCCTGCCCTTTACAAATGAACTACGATCACCATTCCACAAAATGAAAATATAATCTACAAAACGTGTGTACATGGTGATGTAGCCTTTCCATTCATCATTGTTTAGAATTTTGGATGTTTCCCAGTTTGAAAGGACCAGATTAGCATAGGTGTTCGCACAGCCTATACAATGAACCTGCCCCTATAAAAACATTGTTCTCCAAAACTAGGGTCAGCATGTACTTCACTAACTATACCCTATCTCTGGCAACACCCAAGCCTACAAGGAGCTCTCCCACAGATGTTATGCCATACTCATTATTGATGACGGTAAACAGACTATTTACATCCAGGGTAACCATTAATAGTTTTTTTACACCATCCGGTTTAATGACATCCCCCCAGATTTTCAAAAAATGTCCTGTGTCTATAAGAATATTATTCATCTGTTCCATATATGGTTTAAGTGTAGCTTCCAACCAAATGGAAACATTCTCGGTGACCCAACCCCTGCCTGACACTATGGGTCTCAGGGGTGGGTCACTCAAAGATTTATGTATCTTGGGCAAAGCCTTAAATATGGGTGTAACTGGTTTTTCCACCCATAAAAATTTATGTGTATCCGGTGTAATTTTCATATCATTAAGTAATGACCCTAGCCGCTGGTGTACCTTATCAATAATGAGTCTAACCCCTAAGGGATTAATCTCTACATATGTATCATCAGCCGTTAGCATATCTTTTATCTTATTATTGTACCAAGCAGTGTCTAAAACAACAACTGCTCCTCCCTTGTCAGCCATTTTAATGGTTAAATCATTATTGTCTATTAGACCTTGTAATGCCATCTTCTGTGCTGTGGTTAAATTGTAATATCTGCTAAAATTCCCATCACAAAAATATCTAATCAAATCCCTCTCACATCCATTCATAAAGAGGTTCAAAGCAGGTATAAATGGTGGTACAAAACTGCTTGGTTTTTTAGGCAGCACACAGTTATCAGTATTGCCAAACATCAATTTCAACATAACATTTCGACAAAATAGCATCAAATCCATAATAATTTCATTATATAAGCAAATCCTGCTTGGTACAAAGGTTAACCCCTTGTTCAACACTGTCAATTCATCATTGGTTAGCACATAAGATGATAAATTGTACACAATACCAGTATGAACATGAACAGTCAATGTAGAGTCCGTTTCCTCTTGTCCACATCCCTGTCCTCGCTTAGGGATCTCTTCCAAGCCCCTTTCTTTCTTACTGGGGCGGGTAGTTTCTCCAAAAAATGTTCGTGCCCCTGAACCACCTTGGGGCGTGCACCAGACCCATAATAGCAGCTCTCAGGATCCCTAGATGTGACAGGCGATGAAACCAACCCCTCAGAATTGGTTCTATCTATAGTTTGAGAGCTGGTGTGCGTCTCACAAGAACGCGAGGCACTATCCTCAATAACCGCTGCAGCAGAGGTATCTACCTCTACATTCAAGATATTATTGTCTCCATTGGTGTTCTCCCCGCTAGTAACACTCTGCTCTTTCAATACCAACGGAGAAAGAGAATTACCTGTTACAGCGGTATGAACCATATTTGCTTCACGTACGTGATCGTCACGCCCCTCCATGGGACGTGTTACCGACTTCCTTTCCATCCACTTGATACTATCCGTTGGTGCCTGATTATGCCTCGGCCAAACAAAAATATTTCCCCTAGAGAAATCCTCATAGTCCCTTTTGATCTTATTCATTTTTTGATTCCGTAGCTTTTCAGCATTATTGTGAAAGGAGTCATGCAATGCTCCCAATTGCTGCACACATCTCATATCAACAAATTCCGATTCAAGTTTATTTTGTAGTTGTTGAACCTCATTCTTCAACCCCTCTAACTCCGGAGCAAAGAAGTCATTAAGGAGCTGCATATATTGAAAGCTGGTGTTGATGTTTAGTGTTTGCCACCTCGCTAGCAGTTCAGGGTACCGGTCCCCCTGGGCTGGCATACATAGAATCCTCATGCCTCTGGGCACTATCCCATAGTCGAGGCACGCTTCTAAATGGAATGTCTGCCATTGCAGATGCTGCATCTTGTTCATTTTAAAAGTTAAATCATGTAACAAATCTTGGCCATGGGTACCCCCTGTGCGAACACCTATGCTAATCTGGTCCTTTCAAACTGGGAAACATCCAAAATTCTAAACAATGATGAATGGAAAGGCTACATCACCATGTACACACGTTTTGTAGATTATATTTTCATTTTGTGGAATGGTGATCGTAGTTCATTTGACCGTTTTTTATCCTACATCCACTCCACTACCACATTTTTGAAATTTACAGCCAATACCTCCTACACTCACTTAGAGTTTTTGGATGTCTGTGTGGAACAGACACAGGAAGGTTTCATTTCCAGTCTCCATAGGAAGAAGTGTTGGAAAAATACCCTGCTATCGTTTGATAGTATGCACCCCCATTATGTGTTTCCTAACATTGTTAGAGGGCAGGTGAGTCGGGTATCTAGGGTGAGTGTTGTAGATACACAGTTTGATGAGGAACTGGATAAACTTGGCCATTGTTTCAAGGATAGAGGTTATGGAGAGCATTTGGTTCATAGGTTTATTGATAGTAGCATTAAATTTAGACGGACGAGATACAAACCATGGTTAAAAAGGTCCCAGGAAGAAGAATCTATAGGCAACAATAGTCGTAGTTATACACAAGGGGGTCCTAAATTAATGTTTACCTATGGTAGCAATATCAATGATGTTTGCAAAATTGTACAAAATAATTGGAATATCTTAACCAGTGACGTGGGTCTTAGGGGTATTGTTGACAACAGTCCTAGATTTCGATATAGGAGGAATAGGAATCTTAAGGATCTGTTGTGTAGTGAAAGGTTGAGTGTCAACAGTAGATCTTTTAAAACCTTGGCAGGCACACTTCCCTGTGGGATATGTAAGGCCTGTGACCATATCAACAAGGAAGTCACATTCACACATCCGGTGACAAGGAAGGTGTTTCATTTAAAAGGGAGTGCCACCTGCAGGACAAACAACAGTGTACCTAGCTGAATGTGTGCTTTGCCCCTGTTTTTACGTTGGAATGACCAACAACATGTTCAAAGTTAGGATTCTACAACATTTAAGTAGTATTAGGAATTGTGATTCGAGCAATGCTCTGTATAGGCACATTAGTGGACATCCCACACATAGTTTTAAATTCAGAGCCATTGTTAATATTAAGTTGAATAATAGGGGGGGGGATGTTAAACATCAGACAGCTTTGGCTGAATCCAGATGGATTATTGAATTGATGGCACATGGGGAACCAGGATTAAATGATGTAATACCAGTCAAACCTACGCTTCTAAATAGGCGGGTTTTTCATTAGATGCTATTGGCTGTTATATCTTTTAAAAATGTTATTTGTTCAATGTGTCTCTGTCTGATGAAGGGTGAATCCCGAAAGCGCTTACCTTGTGTTTTTTAGCTTGATTAAATTTTATCCAATTTTATACATTTACAGCAGTGTCCTGTTGCTTTTCGTTTGGTTTTGTTCGTGTTCCTAAGCCTGGCAGGACTTTGGCATAGCGTACAGATTTCTTTTGCTTGTATTTGGATTTTTGTGTTTGTTACGCTATGCACACTGAAAGGAATATGGCCAGAGGTGACATACCCTCTTCCTCAACTATATGTTCAGGTGAAGCAGGTAACAGCCGATGGAATAAGTCGCTGATTATGCAAGACAACCCGCTATTGAACCTGGGCTTCATGGTCCAGAGGGATGGACAGCAAGGTAGAATAGCTCCGGCGGCTGTTGACAAAACGTTCGAAGATTTGTTACATGATTTAACTTTTAAAATGAACAAGATGCAGCGTCTGCAATGGCAGACATTCCATTTAGAAGCGTACCTCGACTATGGGATAGTGCCCAGAGGCATGAGGATTCTATGTATGCCAGCCCAGGGGGACCGGTACCCTGAACTGCTAGCGAGGTGGCAAACACTAAACATCAACACCAGCTTTCAATATATGCAGCTCCTTAATGACTTCTTTGCTCCGGAGTTAGAGGGGTTGAAGAATGAGGTTCAACAACTACAAAATAAACTTGAATCGGAATTTGTTGATATGAGATGTGTGCAACAATTGGGAGCATTGCATGACTCCTTTCACAATAATGCTGAAAAGCTATGGAATCAAAAAATGAATAAGATCAAAAGGGACTATGAGGATTTCTCTAGGGGAAATATTTTTGTTTGGCCGAGGCATAATCAGGCACCAGCCGATAGTATCAAGCGGATGGAAAGGAAGTTGGTAACACGTCCCATGGAGGGGCGTGACGATCACGTACGTGAAACAAATATGGTTCATACCGCTGTAACAGGTAATTCTCTTTCTCCGTTGGTATTGAAAGAGCAGAGTGTTACTAGTGGGGAGAACACCAATGGAGACAATATCTTGAATGTAGAGGTAGATACCTCTGCTGCAGCGGTTATTGAGGATAGTGCCTCGCGTTCTTGTGAGATGCACACCAGCTCTCAAACTATAGATAGAACCAATTCTGAGGGGTTGGTTTCATCGCCTGTTACATCTAGGGATCCTGAGAGCTGCTATTATGGGTCTGGTGCACGCCCCAAGGTAGTTCAGGGGCACGCACATTTTTTGGAGAAACTACCCGCCCCAGTAAGAAAGAAAGGGGCTTGGAAGAGATCCCTAAGTGAGGACAGGGATGTGGACAAGAGGAGGCTGACTCTACATTGACTGTTCATGTTCATACTGGTATTGTGTACAATTTATCATCTTATGTGCTAACCAATGATGAATTGACAGTGTTGAACAAGGGGTTAACCTTTGTACCAAGCAGGATTTGCTTATATAATGAAATTATTATGGATTTGATGTTATTTTGCCGAAATGTTATGTTGAAATTGATGTTTGGCAATACTGATAACTGTGTGCTGCCTAAAAAACCAAGCAGTTTTGTACCACCATTTATACCTGCTTTGAACCTCTTTATGAATGGATGTGAGAGGGATTTGATTAGATATTTTTGTGATGGGAATTTTAGTAGATATTACAATTTAACCACAGCACAGAAGATGGCATTACAACGTCTAATAGACAATAATGATTTAACCATTAAAATGGCTGACAATGGAGGAGCAGTTGTTTTAGACACTGCTTGGTACAATAATAAGATAAAAGATATGCTAACGGCTGATGATACATATGTAGAGATTAATCCCTTAGGGGTTAGACTCATTATTGATAAGGTACACCAGCGGCAAGGGTCATTACTTAATGATATGAAAATTACACCGGATACACATAAATTTTTATGGGTGGAAAAACCAGTTACACCCATATTTAAGGCTTTGCCCAAGATGCATAAATCTTTGAGTGACCCACCCCTGAGACCCATAGTGTCAGGCAGGGGTTGGGTCACCGAGAATGTTTCCATTTGGTTGGAAGCTACACTTAAACCATATATGGAACAGATGAATAATATTCTTATAGACACAGGACATTTTTTTTGAAAATCTTGGGGGATGTCATTAAACCGGATGGTGTAAACAAACTATTAATCGTTACCCTGGATGTAAATAGTCTGTTTACCGTCATCAATAATGAGTATGGCATAACATCTGTGGGAGAGCTCCTTGTAGGCTTGGGTGTTGCCAGAGATAGGGTACAGTTAGTGAAGGACATGCTGACCCTAGTTTTGGAGAACAATGTTTTTATAGGGGCAGGTTCATTGTATAGGCAGGCACGGGGGGGGTGGCCATGGGTACCCCCTGTGCGAACACCTATGCTAATCTGGTCCTTTCAAACTGGGAAACATCCAAAATTCTAAACAATGATGAATGGAAAGGCTACATCACCATGTACACACATTTTGTAGATGATATTTTCATTTTGTGGAATGGTGATCGTAGTTCTTTTGACCGTTTTTTATCCTACATCCACTCCACTACCACATTTTTGAAATTTACAGCCAATACCTCCTACACTCACTTAGAGTTTTTGGATGTCTGTGTGGAACAGACACAGGAAGGTTTCATTTCCAATCTCCATAGGAAGGAGTGTTGGAAAAATACCCTGCTATCGTTTGATAGTATGCACCCCCGTTATGTGTTTCCTAACATTGTTAGAGGGCAGGTGAGTCGGGTATCTAGGTTGAGTGTTGTAGATGCACAGTTTGATGAAGAATTGGATAAACTTGGCCATTGTTTCAAGGATAGAGGTTATGGAGAGGATTTGGTTCATAGGGTTATTGATAGTAGCATTAAATTTAGACGGACGAGATACAAACCATGGTTAAAAAGGTCCCAGGGAGAAGAATCTATAGGCAACAATAGTCGTAGTTATACACAAGGGGTCCTAAATTAATGTTTACCTATGGTAGCAATATCAATGATGCTTGCAAATTTGTACAAAATAATTGGAATATCTTAACCAGTGACGTGGGTCTTAGGGGTACTGTTGACAACAGTCCTAGATTTCGATATAGGAGGAATAGGAATCTTAAGGATCTCTTGTGTAGTGAAAGGTTGAGTGTCAACAGTAGATCTTTTAAAACCTTGGCAGGCACACTTCCCTGTGGGATATGTAAGGCCTGTGACCATATCAACAAGGAAGTCACATTCACACATCCGGTGACAAGGAAGGTGTTTCATTTAAAAGGGAGGGCCACCTGCAGGACAAACAACATAGTGTACCTAGCTGAATGTGCGCTTTGCCCCTGTTTTTACGTTGGAATGACCAACAACATGTTCAAAGTTAGGATTCTACAACATTTAAGTAATATTAGGAATTGTGATTCGAGCAATGCTCTGTATAGGCACATTAGTGGACATCCCACACACAGTTTTAAATTCAGAGCCATTGTTAATATTAAGTTGAATAATAGGGGGGGGGTGTTAAACATCAGACAGCTTTGGCTGAATCCAGATGGATTATTGAATTGATGGCACATAGGGAACCGGGATTAAATGATGTAATACCAGTCAAACCTACGCTTCTAAATAGGCGGGTTTTTCATTAGATGCTATTGGCTGTTATATCTTTTAAAAATGTTATTTGTTCAATGTGTCTCTGTCTGATGAAGGGTGAACCCCGAAAGCGCTTACCTTGTGTTTTTTAACTTGATTAAATTTTATCCAATTTTATACATTTACAGCAGTGTCCTGTTGCTTTTTGTTTGGTTTTAGACAAATAGAAACTGTAAATCAATGGTTCCAGATGCTTACATTGTGGCTAAATCAATGGTTCCAGATGCTTACACTGTGGCTAAAGGGGGTACAGCATCTATAAGGTTTGGAGTAGCTTTACTGGAGTGCTATCAGTCTTCTGTAGCCAGCATGCATCTCAACTTCTTAGTACAAGAAATCTGAATAAAGCCTAAAATAATGGGGGGGGGGGCAAGGCCAAAAAATAGGGACAGATTTTAAATATTGCTCTTATTCTAGCAGCTTTCTATGTCTATAACTGAAATTGGGTTAAACATTTGAGTCTCAGCTTGAAAACTGTCGTCATTTAGTGATTTCAGTCACCAGTGCTTTACTGGAAAATTACACATTTTTGAGGAACAAATCAAAAATATGAGGTAAAAATCTGGACATTCTGCAAAAAGCTGTACAGTTGAGAGGTACGGTAGCCAGGTTGGTTGAAATCAGCATTCTGAGACAATGTAGTGATCATCAGTTTAAGTAGTATTTGGTTGTCAGTTAAAATAAGACAGTGTGTGAGAGATGTATTTATAATAATGTTGATAAACACAGTTCTCGCACTAAGCCACTACAAAAAAGAAGCAGGTTGTCAGTACCACAATGTTACTAGACACAGTTCTCACACTATGCCACTGCAAAAAAGAAGCAGGTTGTCAGTACCACAATGTTACTAGACACAGTTCTCGCACTAAGGTACTAAAAAAAAGAAGCAGGTTGTCAGTACCACACTAAACCATATCACACCAGTCACTCACAGCTCAGACCAAACACACACCTTTTATATGGTGATGCTCTTAAAAGTAACTTGCCTAAACTACAAAGGCTTCCTAAGTGTAACCTAAGAAACAAGTACCCTCTGCATTATCACAAACGCATAACATAGGCAACACCCACTATGAAACATACATATCCAAGAGTCATATTGACTCAAGTCAAAAAGGCAACCTGTTCTTCTTTCGGCTACTCCCGTTAAGGGTCGCCACAGCAGATCAACTGTTTCATTTCTTCCTGCCCTCTGCATCTTGCTCTGTCACACCAACCACCTACATGTCCTCTCTCACCGCATCCATAAACCTTATCTTAGGCCTCCCTCTTTTCCTGGTACCTGGCAGCTTCATCCTTCCCAATATACTCTGCATCCCTTCTCAGCACATGTCCAAACCAATGTAATCTAGCCTCTCTGGCTTTGTCTCCAAACCTTTCAACCTGGGCTGACCCTCTAATATATTTATTCCTAATCCTGTCCATCCTCGTCACACCCAGTGCAAATCTTAACATCTTCAACTCTGCCATGTCAAGCTCTGACTCCTGCCTTTTTGTCAGTGCCACTGTCTCCAATCCATATAACATAGCTGGTCTCACTACCCTCTTGTAGACCTTCCCTTTCACTCTTACTGGTACTCGTCTGTCACAAATCACTCCTGACACTCTTCTCCACCCACTCCATCCTGCCTGTACTCTCTTCTTCATCTGTCTTCCACACTCACCATTACTCTGAACTATTGACCCCAAGTACTTAAACTCATCCACCTTCGCCACCTCTACACCCTGCATCCTCACCATTCCTCTATCCTCCCTCTCATTCACACACACACACACATTCTGTCTTAGTCCTGCTGCCTTTCATTCCTCTTCTCTCTAGAGCATATCTCCACCTCTCCAGGATCTCCTCCACTTGTTCCCTTCCCTCGCTACAGATCACAATGTCATCTGCAAACATCATAGTCCACGGGGACTCCTGTCTGATCTCATCTGTCAACCTGTCCATCACCATTGCAAATAAGAAAGAGCTCAGAGCTGCTCCTTGATGTAATCCCACCTCCACCTTAAATGCATCCGTCACTCCCACCGCAGACCTCACCGCTGTCACACTACCCTCGTACATATCTTGTACCACTCTTACATACTTCTCTGACGCTCCCGACTTCCTCATACAATACCACAACTCCTCTCTAGGCACCCTGCCATATGTTGTTGTTGTTGTAGTATCTTTTGGCTTTTCCCGGTTAGGGGTCGCCACAGCGGAACTCCGGTCCGCTAATGATTGGCAGCAGATTTTTACGTACCGAGTTGCCAGCCCTGACGTACAACCTTCAACGAAGGTACGCCCATTCACGCATGTCTCCACACAGAAGACGCTTTAGCTGAGAATCGAACAGGACAACGTCTTGCTGTGAGGCAACAACGCTACCGCAGCACCACCACCGCAGTCTGCTTTCTCTAAATCCACAAAGACACAATGCAACTCCCTCTGACTGTCTCTGTACTTCTCCATCAACACTCTCAGAGCAAACATGACATCTGTAGTGCTCTTTCCTGGCAAGAAACCATACTGCTTATCACTAATCATCACCTCCCTTCTTAACCTAGCTTCCACTACTCTTTCCCATAACTTCATGCTGTGACTGGTCAGTTTAATCCTTCTGTAGTTACTGCAGCTCTGCACATCACCCTTATTCTTAAAAATCGGTACCAAAACACTTTTTCTCCATTCCTCAGACATCCTCTCACTTTCCAAGATTTCATTAAACAATCTAGTTAAAAACTCCACTGCCATTTCACCTAAACACCTCCACCTAAACACCAGGTATATCATCTGGACCAACAGCCTTTCCATTCTTCATCCTCTTCATAGCTATCCTTACTTCTTCCTTGCTAATCCACTGCACTTCATGATTCACTATCCGCACATCATCCAACCTTCTCTCCCTCTCATTCTCTTCATTCATCAAGCCCTCAAAGTACTCTTTCCATCTGCTCAACACACTCTCCTCACTTGTGAATACATTTCCCTCATTATCCTTTATCACCTTTATCTGCTGCACATCTTTACTAGCTCGGTCCCTCTGTCTAACCAATTGGCACAGGTCCTTTTCTCCCTCCTTAGTGTCCAATCTTTTATAGAACTTTTCATACACCTTATCCTTAGCCTTCGCCACCTCTCTCTTTGCCATGCACCTCATCTCCTTATACTCTTGTCTACTTTCTTCATCTCTTTGACAATCCCACTTCTTCTTCGCCAACCTCTTTCTCTGTATACTCTCCTGTACTTCTTCATTCCACCCCCAGGTCTCCTTGTCCTCCTTCCTCTTTCCAGATGTCACACCAAGCACCTTTCTAGCCATCTCTCTTACTAGCTCTGCTGTAATTACCCAGCTATTCGATAACTCTTCATTGCCACCCAGTGCCTGTCTTAACTCTTCCCTGAACATCACCTCACAATTACCCTTTTTCAATTTCCACCATTTGATCCTTGGTGCTGCCCTCACACTTATCCTCCTCTTCTTGATCACCAATGTCATCCTACAAACCACCATCCTATGCTGCCTAACTACACTTTCCCCTGCCACCACTTTACAGTCTCCAGTCTCCTTCAGACTGTCCCTTCTACACAAGATATAATCCACCTGTGTGCATCTTCCTCCACTCTTGTTTGTCACCCTATGCTCCTCCCTCTTGTTAAAATACATATTCATCCCAGCCATGTCCATCCTTTTTGCAAAATCCACTACCATCTGACCTTCTGCATTCCTTTGCTTAACACCATACATACCCATCACTTCCTCATCCCCTCTGTTCCCTTCACCAACATGCCCATTGAAATCTGCTCCAATCACCAGTCTCTCACCCTTGGGTACAGTCATCACCACTTCATCCAACTCACTCCAAAATTTTTCTTTCTCATCCATTGCACACCCAACTTGTGGAGCATATGCACTAACAACATTCATCATTACACCATCAATTTCCAGCTTCATAAATATCACTCTATCAGACACTCTTTTCACCTCCAAAACACTCTTAGCATACTGTTCCTTCAGGATGATGCCTATGCCATTTCTCCTCCCATCCACGCCATGATAAAACAATTTGAAACCGTCTCTGATACACCTAGCCTTAATCCCCTTCCATCTGGTCTCTTGCACACACAATATACCAACCTTCCTTCAGTCCATCATATCAGCTAGCTCTCTCCCTATACCAGTCATACTGCCAACATTCAAAGTTCCGACCATCACTACCACAGTCCTAGCCTTTACTTGCCTTTGGGCATGCCTTCCCCCTCTTCTCCTCCTTCGGCCAACAGTAGTCCAATTTCTGCCAGCACCCTGTTGGCCAACAGTACTGGTGGCGGTCGTTGTTAACCTGGGTCTCGACCGATCCAGTATGCATTTCTGTACTGTTGTCTGCATGTATGAGTTGGCAAGATTTTACGCCGGATGCCCTTCCTGACACAACTCTCCCCATTTATCCGGGCTTGGGACCGGCACAAAGAAATGCACTGGCTTGTGCATCCCCAGTGGCTGGGTTAAAAGGTCAACCTCTACACAGTCCAATAACCTAGTTATAGGTGACATCATAGAGCGAGACACTGATTTACCTTTCACCAGGTGTGTAAGGAGAAGGTCATAGGCAGCAGCCAATCAGGTGCCAGGATTTGCCACATCACATATGATATTGAGCCCTTGTCCCACAATTACACAAATGACATTCATAGTGTACATGGGTGAAAATTATTTGAGTTGTACCTCCCTGGACTCTGTGAAGAGAATGACCACTCTGAGAAAATTAGTGTTTCAGCATATACTTTTTACTTTTCTGTATGTAATTCCAGTTTAGAGAAAACAGTATACATTGATATTGAAAGGAGGAGTTATGCAAGACATAGTCTTGCATAGCCTTTTTGCAGTCTGTGTAATACCCCAGTAGTCTTCAGGGTTTCAGCCTCCTAGCTTTACCCTTGTTTGAGAAAGGTAAAGTCATTTTCTCTATGCTGGAAATGCATTAAAAACAATATAGACTAACAAATGTTTTTGCATGACTGTGCCTGGCATAATTCATAGTACCCTGACAGCCTGCAAACTTTCACCATCCTAGCTTCACCACCCTTTGAGAAAATGAGTGTGTCGGCATGTGGTTTTGTCTATGCTGGAAATGCATAGAGAAAGGTAAAAACAGTATACAATGATACCGGAAGAAGGAGTTTTGTCAGGCACAGTCTTACATAGCTGTTTGCACCCTAGAAGAGGCCTACAGAGTTTCAGCCTTTTACCTTTACTGCTTTTTGAAAAAAATGAATGCTTTGGCATGTTGTTTTCTCAATTCTGGAAATTCATATAGAAAGGTAAAAAAACATATATACTTATACTAAAAAAGAAAACTCTGTAGGCTGCTAAGGTACTATGCACACAATAAAACTGCTATGCAAGAGTGTGCCTGGCATTAAGCCATGAATGTTTCAATGTTTCTCTATGCTGGAAAAGCACATAGAAAAGTAAAAACAGTATGTGCCTGATGTAACCCATTCTTTCAGTATCAGTGTAGTCTTGCATATTAGTTTTGTTGTGTGCATAATATCTTGGCAGCCTACAGAGTTTAAGCCTCCTAGCTTTACCACTCTTTGAGAATATGAATGTTTCAACACGTTTTTCTCTATGCTAGAAAAGTATAAAGTTAAAAATAATATACACTGATATTGAAATAAGCTGTTCTGCCAGGCACAGTCTTGCATAGCCATTTTGTAGTGTGCATAGTTTCCTAGCTGCCTGCAGCATTTCATCCTCCTAGCTTTACTGCTCTTGGAGAAAACTGCATGCCAAAATATTCATTTCCTCAATGTAGTTAATGCTGGAAAAGCATAAAGAAAGAAAGGTAAAAACAGTTTACATTGGTACTGAAAGAAGGAGTTCTGCCAAGCACGCACTTGTATAGCTGTTTTGCACTGTGCATACTACCGTAGCACTCTACAGAGTTTAAGCCTGCTAGCTTTATCACTCTTTAAGCATTTCCGGCATTAAGAAAACAAATTTTTCGGCATTCACTTTTCTCTGTATGGTTAGAGAAAGGTAAAACAGTATATACTGATACTGAAAAGGAGTTATGCCAGGCACAGTCTTGCATAGTCATTTTGTAGTGTGCATAGTACCTTAGCAGCCTGCAGTGTTTCAGTGTTCTAGCTTTACCGCACTTTGACAAAATGAATGTTTCAGCATGTAGTTTTCTCTATGCTGGAAATGCATAGAGAAAGCTACAACGGTATATAATAATACTGAATGAAAGTATTCAATTCCAGCATTAACCTCATAGAGAAAAGTGCAAGCTAAAATATTTGTTTCATCAAAAAGCAGTAAAGCTAGGAAGCTGACACTCTGCAGGGTGCTATGGTACTATGCCCATTAAAAACAGCCATGCAAGACTGCGCCTTGTAAAACCCATTGTATATGTTTTTTACCATTCTCTATGCATTTCCAGTTTAGAGAAAACAACATGCCGAAGTATTCATTTTCTCAAAGATCAGTAAATCTATTAGTATCTTAGCAGCATGCAGAGTTTCAGCCTATGCACAATATTTATTTCAGTATCAGTGTATACTGTTTTAGCTTTCTCTTCTCTATGCTGAAAGCGCACAAAGTACATGGTGAAGCATTCATTTTCCCAAGAGTGGTCAAACTAGGAGGCTGAAAGTCTACAGGCTGCTAGGTTACTATGAACACTACAAAATGATTATGCAGGACTCCTCCTTTCAATATCAATGTATACCGTTTTACCTTTCTATGTGTATTTCCAGCATTAACTGGACAGAGAAAACCACATGCCTAAACATTCATTTCCTCAAACAGCGGTAAAGCTAGAGGCTGAAACTCTGCAGGCTGCTATGCAAGACTGTGCCTGGCATAACTGATTCTTTCACTGTCAGCATATACAGTTTTTTAACTTTCTGTATGAATTTCCAGCATACAGAAGACTACAGTTGGCAACATTCATTTTCTCAAAGGGCCATAAAGCCAAGCGGTTGAAAGTCTGGAGGCTGCTGCTTACTGTGCATAGTATAAAATGGCTATGCAGGACTTTGAAATGCATAGAGAAAGGTAAAAACAGCATACACTGCCTGGCAAAACACCTTCTTTCAGTATCAAACATTAACCTCATAGAGAAAACTGGATGCAAAATGAATGTTCCTGGATTCGTGTGTAAAGTTTTTACCAAAGATCAGTAAATCTTTTAGGTTGAAGCTCTGCAGGTTGCTAGGATACTATGCACACTACAAAATGGCTATGGAAGACTGTGTCTGGTATAATTCCTTCTTTCAGTATCAATGTATACAGTTTTTAGCTTTCTCTATGCATTTCCAGCACAGAGAAAACTACATTCCAAAATACTAATTTTCTCAAAGATCAGTAAAGGTAGGAGGCTGAAACTTTGCAGGCTGGTAGGATACTATGCACACTAGAAATTTTCTATGGCAAGAGTGTGCATAGTACCCTACCAGCCTGCAAAGTTTCAGCCTCCTACCTTTACATTCCAAAACACTCATTTTTCTCAAAGATCAGTAGTTTTCTCTGTGCTGGAAATGCATAGAGAAAGCTAAAAGCTGTATACGCTGATACTGAAAGAAGGAATTATGCCCGACAAAGTCTTACATAGCCATTCTGTAGTGTGCATAGTATCCTCGCAGCCTGCAGAGTTTCAGCCTAAAAGATTTACTGATCTTTGAGAAAATGAATGTTTTGGCATGTTGTTTCTAAGCTGGAAAAACTTTACACACTGATCCAAGAACAAAGAGTTTTACCAGGCACAGTCTTGCATGGCTGTTTTTTAGTGTGCATAGTACTCTAGCAGTGTGCAGAATTTTAGCTTCCAAGCTATACCACTCTTCCTGCATAGAAAAAAAACTACATGGGAAACATTCATTTAGTGAAAATGCAGAGTAAGATAAAAACAGTATACACTGATACTGAAAGGAGGAGTTATGCTAGGCACAACCCTGCATAGCCATTTTATTGTGTGCATAATACCTTAGCAGCCTGCAGAGTCTCAACTGCCTAGCTTTACCGTCCCTCAGAAAATGAATGTTTCAGCAGGCAGTTTTCTCTGTCTATACAATTCCAGCATTAACTACATAAAGGTAAAGGTAAAACAATATACATTAATACTGAAAGAAAGAGTTATGCCAGGCACAATGTATATTCTTTACAGAGTTAATGCTGGAATTGCATAGACAGAGAAAACTGTAGTAAAGCTAGGAGGCTGAAAGTCTGCAGACTGTGGGTGGCATAACTCCTTTCAGTATCAGTGTATACGGTTTTTACTTTCCCTATGCATTTCCAGCATAGAGAAAACTACATGCAGAAACAATCATTTTCTCAAATACTGTTAAGGTTAGTATGCTTTAAATTCTGAAGGCTGCTAGGGTACTAATCACCCAACAAAACAGGGCTGTGCCAAGCAAAACTCCTACTTTTAGTATCAGTGTATACTGTTTTCTCTATGCAGGACAGCCATAGAGCAAGGTAAAAACTACATGGCGAAACATTAATTTTCTGAAAAGAGTTCTATAGCTAGGAAGATGAAATTCTGCACACTGCTGGGGTACTGTGTACACTACAAAGCAGCCATGCAGGACTGTGCCTAGCATAAATCCTTCTTTCCATATCAGTGTATACTGTTTTTTAGCTTTCTCTGTGCATTTCCAGCATAGAGAAAACTACTTGAAGAAGCATTAATTTTACAGGGTGGTAAAGCTAGGTGTCTGAAACTCTACCAGCTGTCCATACAAGACTTTGCCTGGCATTCCTCCCTATTTCAGTATCAGGGTATACTGTTTATTCATTGTGTCTATGTAGTTAATACTGGAAATGCAGAGAGAAAGGTAAAAGAGTGGTAAAGCTAGGCAGCTGAAACTGTTTGGTGCTGCGGTACTATGCACGCTACAAAACAACTATGCAAAATTCTGCCTGACAAAACACACATTATTGGTGTCAGATTCAGTTTTCTCTATGCTGGAAATGTATAGAGATAACTTCATGTAGCTTCATGCTGAAACATTCATTTTACCAAAGTACGGTAGAGCTAGGAGACTATCTCTGAGGTATACTAAAGTATTTTGCACACTACAAAATAACTCTGCAAGACTGTACCTGGCATAACTCCTAGAATCAGTGTATACGTTTTTTACCTTTTTCTATGCATTTGCAGCACAGAGAATACTACATGCTGAAACATTTGTCAGAGGTAAAGCTAGGAGAGTGAAACTCTTCAGGCTGCTAGGGTGCTATGCACACTACAAAACAGCTCTGCAAGACTTTGCCTGGCATAACTGATTCTATCAGTATCAGTGTATACAGGTTTTGCCTTTACCTACGCATTTCCGGCATAGAGAAAACCACATGCCAAAAGCATTCATTTTTTTCAAAGAGTGGTAATGCTAGGAGGCTAAACCTGTGCAGGCTGCTATGGTACTATGCACACTAAAACATGACTATGCAAGACTGTGCTTGGCATAACTCCTCCTTTCAGTATTGGTGTATACTTTTTGTACCTTTCTCTATGGATTTCCAACATAGAGAAAACTACATGCCAAAATATTAATTTTCTCAAAGAGTGATAAAGCAAGGAGACTGAAACTCTGATGGCTGCTTGTGTAATATGCAGTTTCAGCCTCCTAGCTGTACCTGTTTTTGAGAAAATAAATGTTTCAGCATGTAGTTTTCTCTATGGTGGAAACACACAGAGAAAGGAAAAAAACAATATACACTGTCACTGAAAGGAGGAGTTTTGCCAGGCAAAGTCTTGCATAGCTGTTTTGTAATGTGCATAGTTTTCTAGCAGTCTGCAGAGTTTCAGCCTCTTAGCTTTACCAGTCTTTGAGCAAATGAACATTTTGGCATGCAGTTTTCTCTGTGACGTTAATGCTGGAAATGGATAGAGAAAGGTAAAAACAGTATACACTGATATCGGAAGAAGGAATAATGCTAGCACAGTCTTGCATGGCTGTTTTGTGATATACATAGTACCCCCAGCACTGTGCAGAATTTTAGCTTCCTAGCTATACTGCTGTTTGATTAAATGAATGTTTCTCCGTGTATTTTTTCTCTATGCAGTAAAAGCAGTATACAATGATACTGAAAGAATGAGTTAAGCTAGGCACAGTCCTGCATAGCCATATTGTTGTGTGCATAGTACCCTAACAGCCTGCAGTTTCTCAGTTGCCTAGCTTTACCACTCTTTGAGAAAATGAGCGTTTCAGAATCTAGTTTTCTCTGTGCTGCAAATGCATAGAGAATGCTGAAAGCAGTATACATTGATAGTGAAAGAAGGAATTATGCCAGGCATAGTCTTGCATAGCTGCTTTGTAATGTGCAGCCTGCAAAGTTTTAGCCTAACAGACTTACTGATCTTTGAGAAAATGAATATTTTGGCACTTTTTTTTTCTGTAGGCTAGAAATGCACATAGAGAATGGTAAAACCATGTGCTCTAATCCAGGAATAATGAGTTTTACCAGGCATAGTCTTGCATGGCTATTTTTAGTGTGCATAGTACCATAGTACCCTACAGAGTTTCAGCATCCTAGCTTTACTGTTCTTTGAGGAAACAGAGAAAACTGCATGCCAAACCATGTAAGGTTAATGCTGGAAATGGATTGAGAAAGGTAAAAATCATATACACTGATACTGAAAGAAGCAGTTGTTCCAGGCACAGTCTTGGATAGTCAGCACCCTAGCTGTCTGCAGAGTTTCAGCCTCCTAGATTTACCACTGTTTGAGAAACTGAATGTTTGGCGTGTATGCTTCTTCTATGCTGCAAATGCATAGAGGAAGACTGCAGCATAGAGGAAGGTAAAAAATGCATACACTGATACTGACAGAAGGTGTTATGCCAGACACAGTCTTGCATAGGCATTTTGTAGTGTGCCCAGTAACAGCAGTCTGCACAGTTTCATCCTCCTAGTTTTACCAGACTTAGAAACGCTGCTTTTGTCAATGCTGGAAATGCATAGAGAAAGCCAAGATGGTGTAAACTGATACTGAATTAAGGTGTTTTGCCTGACATATTCTTGCATAGCCATTTTGTAATGTGAATAGTACCCCAGCAGGCAGCAGAGTTTCAGCTGCCTAGCTTAAACACCTTTTATGAAAATGAATGTTTTTGCATGCACTTTTCTCTCTCTAGGCTGGTAGGGTACTATTCACACTACAAAACAGCATTACAAGACTTTGCAATGATACTGAAAGAGGAAATTATCCCAGGCATACTGTTTTCCCCTTTCTCTATGCATTTCCAGTATTAACTACATGGCGAGACACTCTTTCTCAAAGAAAGTTAAAGCCAGGAGGCTGAAAGTCTGTAGTTTTCTCCATGCTGAAAATATATAGAGAAATCTAAAAACACTATACACTGTGCCTGGCATAATTCCTTTTTCAGTATCAGTCTTGCATAGCCATTTTGCAATGTGCAGCCTGCAGAGTTTCAGCCTAATTCATTTTCTGAAAGATCAGTAAATCTATGTTTCGGCATGTTGTTTTCTCTAAGCTGGACATGCATAGAGAACAATAAAAATTGTGTACACTGATCCAGGAGCAATGAATTTCCCAGGCGCAGTCTTACATGGCTGTTTTTTTACTGTGCATAGTACCATAGCACCCTGCAGAGTTTCAGCCTATCAGTTTTACTGCTCTCTGAGGAAACAAATATTTCAGCTTGCAGTTTTCTGTATGAGGTTAATGCTGGAAATGCATAGAGAAAGGTAAAAACAGTATACACTGATAATGAAAGGAGGAGTTATTCCATTCACAGTCTTGGATAGTTATTTTGTAGGGTACATAGTACCCTAGCAACCTGCAGAATTTCAGCCTCCTAGCTTTACCACTCTTTAAGAAACTGAATATACATATCCAGCACAGAAAAAAACTACATGCTGAAACAGAGAAAGGTAAAAATGTATACACTGATACTGAAACAAAGAGTTTTGCCAGGCACAGTCTTGCATAAACAATTTGTAGTGTGCATAGTACCCTGGCCTCCTACCTTTACTGCTCTTCGAAGAAATGAGTGTTTGTGCATTTCAGCACAGAGAAAACTACATTCGCAGAGAAACCTAAAAGCAGTATTCACTGATACTGAAAGAAGGATTTATGCCTGGCACAGTCCTGCATAATTTTGCAGTGTGCATAGTACCTTAGCAGTAAGACTGTGCCTGGCATAATTCCTTCTTTCAGTATCAGTTTATACATTTAGCTTTCTCTGTGCATTTCCACCATTAATTACATAGCTAATTCAGAAATTCTCACTTACCCCCTGTGAAGGGTTAAGCCTAAAAAACGATGAGGCCCACCTCTGGGTGGTTGTATGTTGAAGGTCTTCTGAACAGGGTCCTGTGACAGCTCCAGTATATCGGGCTTTCGCTGGCCTCTCCGCTTTGATGTACCTATGGGAGCAAGGTTTGTTAATTTAGTCTAGTTTTTATTTTGCTTTAATTTATAGAAAGATTGAGAGCAGGTAGCTCCCTTGAAGTATGTGACCAGCTATGCTAATTGTTTGTTCAGTGGTCTTCGTTAGTGGAAAGGTCTATTGCTGAAGCCTCATTCAGAGCAACTTCTTGTTTTAACTGGAGTTTCTCATCTGTGAAAAAAATCATAAGAACATTTCTACGGTGGAGTCTGGGCAGTCAAAAAAAATATGCTGATGTAGAGCTTTAAGATCCTTTATTGGTTTTCAAGAAGAAATTCAAGCACTGCTTCATATGTTTTATCTTTCAGAGAGTGAGCTTATATATAGTAAAAGATGGGGACCTCTCTAGGGTTATAGCCAAAAAGGATGCATGGGAGTGTGTTGTTGGTGTTTGCCTTTATTGAAAAAATTTGTGACATCACTCTTGGCTGTTAACCCTGGGAGCTTCCCATTTAGTTATTGAAAAGGTTAAGCCAAGCATTATAGACAATTTTCTAAAAGACAGATTTTATGAAAAAAATGCCTTCAGTAAGTAGTAGAAAGACTAAGTTATAAACAGTATGTGGGTCAGATTGTAATAGGCAATCCTCTATTCTATAGAAGTCTCTTGTAGACTGAACGGACTCTGTCATGCTTTTGTATCCTTCTTCAGGAATGCTTTCTTCTCAGTTTTTCATTGTGGTTAAGTAGAGTAAAAACTGAAATACAAATAAAATCAAATTCAACTAAAATTAAAGTTAAACACATTAACCACATAGAGAAAACTGCTTGACGAAAAGGCTGAAACTCTGCAGGGTGCTAGGGTAGTATGCACACTACAAAACAACTATGCAAGACTGTGCTTGGCAGAACTCCATTCAGTATCAATATAAACTGTTTTTAACTTTCTTTCTTTATGCTTTTCCCCCATTAACTACATAGAGAAAACTGTATACTTTCAGTATCCGTGTCTACAATTTTTTACCTTTCTCTGTGCTTTTCCAGCATTTGCCACATAAAGAAAACTGCATGCCAAAAAAATGTTTTCTCAAAGACAGATGAAGCTAGCTGGCTGAAACTATGCAGGGTGCTAGGGTAGTATGCACACTGTAAAATGGCTATGTAATACAGTGCCTTTCAGAACTACTTCTTTCAGTATCAATGTAAACTGTTTTTCCCTTTTTTCTTTATCCTTTTCCAGCATTAACTGCATACATTAAACTACATGGCAAAATATTCTTTTCCTCAAAAGGCAGTAAAGCTAGGAGGATGAAACTCTGTAGGCTGCTAGGGTACTATGCACACTAAAAACTGCTATGAAAGACTGTGCCAGTCATAATCCATTCTTTCAGTATCAGTGTATACTGTTTTTACTTTTCCAGCATAGAGAAGCCTACATAATTTTCTCATGGAGTGGTAAGACCAGAAGGCTTAAACTCCACAGGCTGCTATATACACAGCAAAATAGCTATGCAAGTGTGTGTCTGGTATAACTCCTTTTTTAGTATCTGTAGATGTTTTTTATCTTTCTCTATTCATTTCCAGAATCACAAAAAGAACATGCTGAAACATTCATTTTTTCAAAGAGCGGTAAAGGTAAGAGGCTGGAACTCTCTGTAGGCTGCTAGAGTGCTATGTAGTCTAGAAAACAGATATGCAAGACTGTGCCTGGCAAAACTCCTTCCAGTATCAGTGTGCCTGGCAAAACTCCTCCTTCCAGTATCAGTGTATACTGTTTTTACCTTTCTCTAGGCATTTCCAGCATAGACAGCTGACACACTCATTTTCGCAAAGTGTGGTAAAGCTATGGATGGTGAAAGTCTGCAGGCTGCTAGGGTACTATGGGCACTATCAAATGGTTTTGCAAGACTGTGCCTGGCATAATTCCTTCTTTCACTAACGGTATATATTGTTTTTACCTTTCTCTACGCATTTCCAGAATTAACCACATAAAGAAAACTGCATACCGAAACATTCATTTTGTCAATGTGGTTAATTCTGGAAATGCATGGAGAAAGCTAAAAACAGTATACACTGTTACTGAAAGGAATTTGGTACTATGCACACTAAAAAAATCTCTGTGCAATACTGCACCTGGCATAATTCCTTTCAGTAACAGTGTATACTGTTTTTACCTTTCTCCATGGATTTCCAGAATTAACTACATTGAAAAAAATGAGTGTTTCAGCATGCAGTTTTCTCTAAGAGAGGTAAAGCTAGGAGACTGAACCTTTGCAGGCTGCTACAGTGCTATGCATACTAAAAAACTGCTATGCAAGACTGTGCCTGGCATAACTCATTCTTTCTATATCGGTGTGTACTGTGTTTACCTTTCTATATGTATTTCCAGCAAAAAGAAAACTACATGCTGAAACATTCACTTTCTCAAAAAGTGATAAAGCCAGGAGGCTTAAGCTCTGCAGTCTGCTAAGGTACAATGCACACAAGAAAACAGCTATGCACAACTGTGCCTGGCATAACATCTTTTTTGGTATCCGTGAATACATTTTGTACCTTTCTTTGCATTTCCAAAATCGAGGAAGCAACTTGCCTACACACTCATTTTCACAAAGTGTGTTAAAGCTATGGATGGTGAAAGTCTGCAGACACTAGGACTATGGACACTATCAAATGGTTTTTCAAGACTGATACTGAAAGAAGAAATTATGCCAGGCACAGTCTAGACTGTTTTATCTTTCTCTATGCATTTCCAGCATTACCTACATAGAGAAAACGACTTGCCTAGACATTCATGTTCTCAGAGTGGTAAAGCTAGGAGGCTGAAACCCTGCAGGCTACTAGGTTATTGTGCTCACTGCAAAAGGGTTATGCTAGGCTATGACTTGTATAACTCCTCCTTTCAATGTCAGAGTATATTGTTTCTACTTTAAAAAGCACATGCTGAAACATTCATTTTCTCAAAGAATAGTAAAACTACGAGGCTGAAACTCTGAAAGCTCATAGGGTACTATGCACACAACAAAATGGCTATGCAAGATTGTGGCTGGCATAGCTCCCTCTGTTTCTGCATGGAATTTTCTCTGTAAGGTTGATGCTGGAAATCCACAGAGAGAGGTAATAAAATTTATGCACTGATAATTAGTTTGTTTCCTCAAAGACCAGTAAAGCTGGGAGGCTATTACTGTGCATAGTACCATAGCACCCTGCAGAGTTTCAAACAGCCATGTAATTATGCACAGTAATAAACAGCCATGTAAGACTGTGACTGGTAAAACTTATTTTTCCTGGATTGGTGTATATGTTTTATACCATTCTCTCTGTATTTCCAGCTTTGGGAAAAACTAATGTTTTTTCATGTTGTTTTCTATAAGATCAGTAAATTAGGCTGCTAGTATACTGTGCACACTACAAAATGGCTATGTAAGATTTTCCTGGCATGATTCCTTCTTTCACTATCGGTGTATACTGCTTTTAGCTTTCTCTATGCATTTCCAGCACAGAGAAAACTACATTCCAAAATACTTATTTTCTGAAAGAGCTGTAAAGTTAGGAGGCTGAAACTGTGTAGTATGCACAATCCCCTAGCAGCCTGTAAATGTTCTATGCAAGGCTGTGCCTGGCATAACTCCGTCTTTCAGTGTGATGGTTTACTGTTTTTAGCTTTTCCTACTCATTTCCAGCCTTTTGTACAGGGAAAATACCCATTGAAAACTCAATTTTCTCTGAGAGGGGTAAAGCCAAGAGACTGAAACTCTGCAGGTATATAGGCCACTATGTACCCTATAAAATGCAACTTATTTCAATATGAGTTTTGTATGTTTTTAGCTTTCCCTATGCTTATATAGATTAAGAAAAATAAACCTTGGACTCTTAATTTTCTCCAAGAGGGGTAATGCTTGGAGGCTGAAACTCTACAGGTGTACAGTGTACTATGCATTCTACAGGAGGGCACTGAAATCCTGGCTCTGGCATAACATATTCTTTCAGTAGTTTACTATTTTTAGCTTTCCCTATGCATTTCCAGGCTTTTCTACATAGAAGAAAATACCCCTTGAAAACCTGATTTTCTCCAAGAGAGGTAAAGCTAGGAGGATGAAGCTCTTCAGGTACATTGGGTAGTATGCACCCTACGAAAGGGCACTGCAATCCTGGTTCTGGCATAACTTCTTATTTCAGTATGACAGTTTACTGCTTTTAGCTTTCTATTTCCAGCCTTTTCTATGTAGAGAAAAATACCCCTTGTAAACTTGATTTTAGCTTTCCATCTGTATTTCCAGCCTTTTCTATATAGAGAAGAATACCCCTTGTAAACTTGATTTTCACCAAGAGAGGTAAAGCTAAAAGGCTGAAGTTTAACAGGCATACAGGGTCCTATGCACCCTACAAAAAGGCATTGAAATCCTGGCTGTGTCATATGACCATTTACTGTTTTTAGCTTTCACGATGTATATATATAAAGAGAAAAATACCCCTTGAAAACTTTATTTTCTCCAAGACTGTGTACCTGTAGAGTTTCAGCCTCTTAGCTTTACCAGAGTACTATCGACTGTACAAAAGGGTACCACAATCCTGGATCTGGCATAACTTGCTCTTTCAGTATAACCATTTATTGTTTTTAGCTTTCTCTATGCATTTCAAGCCTATTTTTACATGGAGAAAATCCAGTTTTCAGGTGTATTTTTCTCTAAGAGGGGAAAAGTTAGGAGGCCAAAACTCTACAGGTACACAGAGTACTATCCACCCTAAAAAGGATACTGCAATCCTGGCTCTAGTGTAATTTGCTCTTTCAGTATGTCCGTTTATTGTTTTTAGCTTTCTCTATGCATTTCCAGCCTATTTTTTACATGGAGAAAATCCAGTTTTCAGGCTTATTTTTCTCTATTGTTTTTAGCATTCTGTATGCAATTCCAGCCTATTTTTTTACATAGAGAAAAATATACCTGAAAACTGGATTTTCTCCAAGAGGGGAAAAGCCAAGAGACTAAAACTCTACAGGTACACAGAGTACTATCCAGCCTACAAAATGGTACTGCAATCCTGGTTCTGGCAGAACTTGCTCTTTCAGTATGACCATTTATTGTTTTTAGATAGATTTCTCTATGCATTTCCAGCCTATTGTTACATAGAGAAAAATATGCCTGAAAACTGCATTTTCTCCAAGAGGGGAAAAGCTAGGAGACCGAAACTCTACAGGTACAGAGTACTATCTACCCTAAAAAAGAGTACTTCAATCCTGGCTCTGGCATGACTTGCTCTTTCAGTATGCCCATTTATTGTTTTTAGCTTTCTCTGTGCATTTCCAGCCTATTTTTTACATAGAGAAAAATAAGCCTGAAAACTGGATTTTCTCCATCTAAAAAATAGGCTGTAAATGCATAGAGAAAGCTAAAAACAAACGGTCATACTGAAAGACCAAGTCATGCCAGATGCAGGATTGCAGTACTCTTTTCTAGGGTAGATAGTACTCTATGTACCTGTAAAGTTTCAGCCTCCTAGGTTTTCCTCTCTTAGAGGAAAATACGCCTGAAACCTGGATTTTCTCCAAGAGGGGAAAAGCTAGGAGGCTGAAACTCTACAGGTAAAGAGTCGTATCCTACCTACAAAATGGTACTGCAATCATGGCTCTGGCATGACTTACTCTTTCAGTATGACATATTGCTTTTAGCTTTCTCTATGCATTTGCAGCCTATTTTTACATGGAGAAAACCAACTTTTGAGGCGTGTTTCTCTAAGAGGGGAAAGCTAGGAGCCTGAAACTCTGCAGTACCCTTTTGTAGGGTCATTAGTACTCTCTGTACCTGTAATCTTGCCTCTGGCATAACTTGCTCTTTCAGGATGACCGTTTATTTTATTTAGATTTCTCTATGTATTTCCAGCCTATTCTTACATCGAGAAAAATACACCTGAAAACTGGGTTTTCTCCATATAAAAATAGGCTGCAAATGCATAGAGGAAAGCTAAAAACAATAAACGGCCATACTGAAAGAGCAAGTTATGCCAGAGTCAAAGTAGGAGTACCATTTTTGTAGGTTGGATAGTACTCTGTTTACCTGTAGAGTTGCAGCCTCCTAGCTTTTCCCCTCTTGGAGAAAATCCAGTTTTCAGGCGCATTTTTCTCTTATGTTTGTAGTTTTCTCTATGCAATTCCAGCCTGTTTTTACATGGAAACAATCCAGTTTTCAGGCTTATACTTTTCTATGTAAAAAATAGGCTGGAATTGCATAGAGAAAGCTAAAAACAATAAACGGGCAGACTGAAAGACCAAGTTATGCCAGAGCTAGCCTTGGGAAGGTTAGGAAGCTGAATCTCTACAGGTACACAGAGTACTATCCACCCTACAAAAGGCTGTCTCTGGCATAACTTGCTCTTTAAGGATGACTGTTCATTGTTTTTAGCTTTCTCTATGCATTTCCAGCCTATTTTTACAT
The DNA here is from genome assembly GCF_019279795.1 of Protopterus annectens. Taxonomy (NCBI): domain Eukaryota; kingdom Metazoa; phylum Chordata; order Ceratodontiformes; family Protopteridae; genus Protopterus; species Protopterus annectens. The sequence continues at coordinate 1,052,407,230 of NC_056748.1, forward strand.
GATGGAAGAACACACTTACTGTAATGGTCTTTTCTCCTGGTGGTTCAAGTCTAAGTCCTGAACAGGACTTAGTCTTTCTCAAGACTACAAATGAACAAGAAGTTATGTACTCACCATAACGTTTGATGTATGTAGTCCATCTCGCCTCACATTCTTACCCTTTGGGTTCGGAGCTGAACCTTGGCTCCGACTCGGCCATACTCTAGCTCGAAGTCTTCAGTTGGCTCGTGGCTAAGAGGTATCCCATACTGCATCCCAGAACTTGTTTGCCGTAAGCTCACATACACACACACACACAAACACGCTGAAAGGAAGAACCAACCCAACAAAAAAGGATACTGAAAACAGAGACTAAACCTCTAGGTCCTCCAGGAGGGGGTAGTAAGAATGTGAGGTGAGATGGACTGCATACATCGAATGTTATAATGAGTGCATAACTTCTTGATGTTATGCAATCTAATCTCGCCTACATTCTTACCCTTGGGACAGCATCCCTAGCACCTAAACCTTGGGTGGCTCATTGAAAAATACTCCTGAGCACTGTGGAACCAAAGGAAGATCTGCCTCTAGATATCAAATCCAATTTGTAGTGAATAATAAAGGTGTGAGGCGATGCCCATGTGGCTGCAGCACAAATATCATCCATAGACATCCTAGCCTGAAAAGCAGTAGAGGTAGACACTGATCATGTAGAATGAGCCTTCACTTTAAAGGGTAATTCCTTGCCATTTGAAGTATAAATGAAAGAAATGCAACTAGAAATCCATCTGGACAGAGTTACTTTAGAAACTGGAGCCCCAAGTCTATTGTCGGAGAACGAGACAAAGAGTTGATCTGATTTCCTAAAATCTTTAGTTCTATGTAAATAGAAACACAATTGTCTGTGAACATCTAGCTGATGAAACTTAAATTCTGCCCTGTTAGAGAATTCAGGGAAAATACAGGCAGCTCAATGGACTGGCTGAGGTTGACAACTGAAGCAACCTTTGGCATAAAGGAAGGATTATGTCTTAGAGAAACCCTATCCTTGTGAAATACCAAGTAAGGGGGCCGTACTGATAAAGCTTGGAGTTCAGAGACCTGCCTAGCCAAAGTGATGGCTATCAAAAAGATTGTCTTCCAAGACAAAAATTTAATGTCACAAGTTGCTGCAGGCTCAAAGGGAGGTGAGGTAAGCTGCTGTAACACAAAATTGAGGTCCCATGGCATTACAGGATCAAAGACTAGAGGTCAAAGTAGCGTAGTCCTTTTCAGAAAAGCCCTACAAAGCCTGTGCGCCATTAGATTGGGTTTATTAGCAACATGAAAAGTAGAAATAGCTGCTAACTGCACTTTGATAGTTGCTGCAGATGATCCCTGGCTGAACAGTTAAGAAATAAATTCTAAAGCTGATGAAATGGGAGCTGTGTAGGGCTCAATCTGCCTTTCATGAGCCCAAATAGAGAATCTCTTCCACTTACTGAAATAAATCTTCCTAGTAGAATTCTTGTGGGAAGAAGACAGAATATGAACCACCTCTGAGGAAAAATCATGAAGCCTGACTAGGGACAGAATTGGAGCAGCCATGCTGTCAACTTGAGGGTCTAAATGGATGGATGGAACTGCCCTGACATATGAGTCAGCAGATCTGGCTCTTGGTCCAGAATCCACGGATCGTCCATTAGATAAGGGTGCAGAAAATTGAACCAAGTCTGATGAGGCCAGTGTGGTGCAATCAGTATCATCTTGCTTCCAGAAGATTGTGCTTTCTGAATAACCTTCGTTATCAAGGGGACTGGCGGGAAGGCATAAAGAAGACTGGAGGGCCAATCATGAACTAGAGCGTCCCAGGGTGTCTCCTCCTTCAGGGGAATAAGGGTGAAGTAGCTGCTGCATTTGGCATTGAGGGGGCTGGCAAATAGGTCGCAGCAAGGCTGACCCCATCTGCGGAAAATCTGCTCTGCCACTTGTTCATTCAGGGACCACACGTGAGGCATCAGAATAGCTCTGCTCAGCCTGTAAGCAATCACGTTGGACTTCCCCGGTATGTGCGTTGACACTAGAAAGCATCGGGAAGATAGTGCCCACTGCCACACTCGAAGTGCCTCTCTGCAAAGGGGATATGACCTGGTTCCTCCCTGTTTGTTCAGATACCGTACCACTGACATGTTGTCTGAGTGGATTGCAATTGTCCCATGAGGAAGAAAGCCCTGAAGTGCTTGCAACGCTAATAGCACTGCTCTCATCACCAAGACATTGATATGATATATGGGTCTCATGCTCTTGCCACGTGCCTTGGACTGTCCTGCCAAGATAATACCCCCCCACCTGATCTGGGAGGCATCTGTGGTCATCGTGGCAACTGGAGAAGGAAGAACAAAAGGCATGCCCGCGTTGAGATTGCTGGTCTGAAGCCACCAGCGCAGATCCTGCTTGTACTTGTCTGTAATCAGAATAAGATAGGAGAGCGGGAGATGCTGTAGAGACCATTGGGCAAAAAGTAGCCACTGAAGAAGCCTCATATATAGTCTCGCAAGAGGAACTAGCATAATCGTGGCAGACATGGTCCCTAATAACTTGAGGACCACTTTTGCCTTGACCTTCTTCAATGGTAGCAAAGCGTAGACCTGCTACTGTAAAACCTGAATTCTCTTTTCTGGTAGGAAGGCCCTCATGAGCACTGTGTCTAATTTGGCGCCGATAAAGGTAACACGCAGCGAGGGCAACAAGGCAGACTTTTCCTGATTCACAGTAATTCCCAGACTTTTGCACAGCACAATAGTGGCATCCCTGGTCTGTAGCAGTAGATGCCTGGTGGTGGCAGACAGGAGCCAGTCGTCCAGGTATGGAAACATTTGGAATCCCTGACGTCTCAATTGTGCCATTACCACTGCCATGCATTTGGTGAACACCCTGGGGGCTGTGGTGAGACCAAAGGACAGGGCACAAAACTGAAAATGACTGGCTCCCAGCCAGAATCGTAAGTGACGTCTGGATGCCCTGTCCATCTTGATATGGTAGTAAGCATCCTTGAGGTCGATGGAGCACATCCACACATCTTTCCCCTAATAATGGGAGAATTGACTGTAACGTGACCATACGGAACTTGGACTTCTCTAAATGAAGGTTCAAACGGCTGAGATCCGAGATGGGTCTCAGGTCCCCTGTTCTTTTCAGCACCAAAAGGAATCTGGAGTAAGTCCCTAATCCTACTTGGTCTGTGGGGACAGGCTGGATGGCTCCCTTTGACAGCAACTTTTGTACTTCTAAAGTTGCGGAATCCCTGTGACTGGGTGGAACATCTGGGATTCTTTTGTTTGGAGGGGGATAAGAAAGAAGGGGAATGTGATAACATCTGGAAATTATCTCTAATACCCACTCGTCTTGGGTGATGTCTTGCCAGGCTTCTGGGTGTAGAGAAATGCGACCCCCAACTGGCTCCAGACACACACAGTTGGGCCTCCCCTCAGGAGCGCTGGTAGGGAGAACCATGAAAGGAATCGCAGTCCCCCTGGTTATGCGGGCCTCCTCTGCCTCTAGGGTGGTATCTACCTGAATTTCCACCCCCTCCTCTGCCTCTGAAGGGGGAATCACTCTGTGCGTCGTGAAAAAACCTCTGTGACTGTCTGAACCACATTTTTCCACCCTTCTGGCCCTTGAGATAAGGTCTAGAAGGCATGGAAAAATAGACTCCAACGGCAGACAGGGTTTTTCCTTCCTGCTCACACCTAGTGAGTGTCCTTCACCTTGGTTCCAAGTAAGGATGAACGGTCAAAGGGGGTGTTGGTGAAAGTAGACTTGAAAGCCTCCGCGAAGTTGCACAGGCGCATCCAGGAGTGTCTCCTAAGAGAGACTCCGGAACTCGCAGCCCTGCTCGCTCCGTCGGCTGCATACGAGATCAACCTCATGGAGGAGTTTGTAATGGAATTTAGGGTAGACATCTGAGCATTGATCTTTTGAACCACAGCATCATAAACGTTACCCTGTAGAGAATCTCCCAGCTCTTTTAGGAGATCTCTCTGGAGCCGTGTAAAATGCGACAAATAGTTCAGCGACCGCAGTGTAAAGGCCGCCGAGGAAAACACACGCTTCCCATGCCTGTCCATGGCCCTAGACTCCTTGTTAGAGGGATGGACGCTAGATGAAGTTTCAGCAAGTTCCTTCTTGGTGGCTGCTGCCACCACCACGGCATCTACTAGGATGCCTTTCGTAAGAAAATCCTTGTCTGGAGGAGCAGACAAAAACTTGTTGGGTCTCCTAGGGACCAGTTCCACAGTGTCTGGAGTTTCCCACAGCTTCCGACAAATGAGATCCAGTAACTCGTTGAACGGGGGAGAAACCCAAGAGGCGGAGGGTTGAGACCCAAAGGCCTTCAGGAACACCAACTCCTCAGAAGGAGATTTGGAGGGCCAGTCGCCTCTCTGCCTCAAGATTTCCAGGATACCTGAGAAAGAGATATCTTCAGAAGATGACTTGGGGGACCCTTCTGACTCCTCGAGGTCGGTGTCAGACATAAGAGACTCATCTTGGGAATCAACATGCTTCCTCTTGCACACTCTCTTTCTGGGGGGCACCTCAGGCAAAAACTCAGGGGAGACCTCAGAAAGTTGGGGACCACTCATGGAGGTATCCTGAGTCCTTGGGTCTCCGCTGTCCATGGATAGAGGGTGATTCGAGACTGATACTGGTGCTGGAGGGGGCAGAGTGTCGGTGCTGTAAGATGCAGTTGATAACCTGGCCTGCACACTCCTCATGACCTCGAAAGCTGAACCCCCTGGCTCTGAAGGTCGACTGACTGTGGAAGATATGGTAGTGGCCCTCGGAGCCGAAGAGATGAGGTCCGAAGCCAATGTCAGACCCAAGCTCACCCAAGCCGAAGTACCGAGAGGAAAGCTAGGAGCCAAAGAAGATTGATCAGAGACCTCCCCCTCAGGTCTGACCGGTGAACCAAGAATCCTGGACCCCGTGGATGGTGCCGATGGGGTTGGAGCAGAGATTGGAGCTGAGAGGCCAGAGGGGGCTACTGGAACTGACCTCACACCATCTGACGGAACCGACATCTCTGGCTCCGAGAGCTGAGAAAGGCTCGGAGGAGGAACAGCCAAAGAGGAGGGGAGGATGGGCTCCGGAGCCGACTGGGCCGGAACCAAAAACAGTTTAGCCAGCACTGATGACTGGAGCAGTTTCTGCACCACTCTATTGACATCATCATCAGAGAGGGTCTGAGAGGACCTAGAGGATAAGGTTGGAGATCTGGATCTCCCTACATAGGGAGACCTATGAGACAGAAAAAGTGGTCTAGGAACTGGAGACCGGCTCCGAATTAGAATATCTGTCACCAGCTCTGAGATGCTGGGAACCGATTTTGACATTGTCATTGTCCTGCCTTCTGTCGGCACCAAAGCCAATGGAGCTGAAGAAATAACAGTAGCATGTTAAGTTGTCTATCTCGCCTTCATTCTTGCTGGATGGGTTCGGAGCCGACCTCGGCTCCGACTCGGCCACTTTAAAAGCTCGAGAGTTGGTTCCACCGGCTCGAGGCTCCCCTTGTATCCCACAATGCTAGGCGAGAGTTACCTCAGATCTCGTTTGCCGCTACAGCGATCGAGGTGTTGGTTTTCTACCGGTTCTTGGTAAGTGACTTTCTTGTATAGTTAGTGTATTTAAACCCCTTTATTTTTAATTTTTATACTTATTTCCCTTAGTTTAGAGGAATTCTTGCCCCTTTTTCTTAAAATTCCTGTTTTTTCCCCACAAGAACTTTAAGTTCTTCCCTCGGGCCTTCAGGCCTTCTTCCTTCCCTAGTGGGTGTGTGTGTGTGTTATTTTTCTTAATTTAAAACCTAGTTAGTTGTTTTATTTTAAGCTAAAATTAGACAGGGTGTAATCAGTGTGTTTTTGACTGTGTGTGTGATTGCACTTTCGGAATGTCTAAAGAATCAAAGGTCTTAGGCTTCAAGAAGTGTGATGCGTGCTGTCAGAAAATGTCTCTGACAGACGGTCACACTTCTTGTGTCTACTGCCTGGGACCTTTGCACCTGCAGGACTCCTGTGCTGTTTGCCATGGCTTCAGTCCCAGGGTCCTGCAGGAAAGAAAAAATAAATTAATTTTAAGAGGTTTACTCAAGCCTGAGGATTCCCTTACTGTGTCTTCAGGGAAGCCCTCCAAGGCTTCTAGGTCTTCGGCTCCAGCAACTGAGCCGAGACCTAAGGCTTCTAAACCTCCGCCTACATCGGCTCCGGCTGGAGCCGATGAGTCTCAGTCCACAGTTTCTGTGGTTCCCTCGGCTCCGGCTGGAGCCGAGGTATTAGAAATTCCCGTGTCGGCTCCGACCAGACCTTCGGAGCCGACATCTAGGAAGAGGTCCAGGTCACCATCCCTTGGCTCCGTTCATTCGGCTCCAGGATCTCCCCTGCTGTCTGAACGGAGCCATAAATCTCACTCCTCTAGGTCATCGAGGCTGTCGGATCATGACCTTCAGAGGGTAGTGAGTCGACTTCTTAAGTCCGAGGCACTGGCCCAGATGCTTCAGAGCCCGACTCATCAGTCGATGCCTGCCCCTGTCCATCAATATATTCCTCCTCCGACTCCGTTGAGCTCGGAGCCGGGTCGTGTCGGAACTGAGACTGTGGTAACGTCGGAGCCGATACAATTGTCTTCGGCTCCATCGTCGGCTCCGATTTCTTCCTTAGAAGAATCTCGGCACCGGACTTCCATCGTCGGCTCCGAGGGGGTGAGTGGCATCGGACCCTTGTCCGACCCCGCTCTTCCTCTCGGAGCTTCGGCGCTGGTGAGTTCGGCTCCGACATCGGCCTCGGAGCCATCACTGTCGGTGCCGAGGGAGGTTCTCAGCTTCTCGGAGCGGGGACCTCTGGCTTTGCCTGACAGGGGTGCGTTCGAGGTCATGCAGAGCGTGTTAGAGCCTGGCTCTACTCCACAGTCGGCTCCGTCCGCCCCTCCCTCTACGGTGCCTCAGGTCAAGTCGATTCACTCCCTCATCCCGGACCGCAGAGAGCCAGCTCCTCAGGAACCTCCTGTGGGGATTTCATCCTCTTCCGAGGCCTCTCCTGATTTGGCAGAAGAGCCCCCTCGGAAGAGGAAGTGTAAGAGGAAACACATTGACTCACCTGAGTCCATCACATCTGACACAGATTTAGATGATTCCGAGGGTTCCCCCCGTTCCCCTTCTGAAGATGTCTCCTTTGCAGACATTCTAGAGATCCTGAAGCAGAGGGGAAATTGGCCAGCCCTTAACCCTTCAGAGGATGAATCTGTGTATCTTGAGGCGTTTGGCTCTCGCCCTTCCACCTCCTGGGTGTCCCCCCCTTTGACCCCCTCATGCAGGTGGTTGCTAAAAAGGCATGGACTGCTCCTGATTCAGTGGACCCCACTCCCAGGAGACCCTCCAAATTCATAACGGCATCAGCAGACAAACAGTTCTTGACAAAAGGAGTTTCTGTGGATGCTATGGTGGTAGCTGCTGCCACTAAGAAGGAACTAGCTGATCCTTCAGTACCTGTCCATCCACCTAACAAGGAATCTAGGTCCATGGACAGATATGGGAAGCGGATGTTCTCGTCAGCGACATTTACTATGCGTTCGCTGAACTACCTGTGCCATTTCACTCGTCTTCAAAGGGACTTGATCAAAGAAGCGAGTGACATGTTGAAGGACCCTACAGCTGCGGGTTTTCAAGATAAGATGAACACTCAGCTGGCTACCCTTAACTCCATAACCAACTCCTCCATGCGCCTCCTTTCTTATGCGGCTGATGGAGCGAGTAGGGCCGCAGGGACAGGTGTGGCCTTACGTCGGCATGCCTGGATGCGGCTATGCAATTTTGCGGACCCCTTCAAGACGTCTTTCACTAACTCCCCGTTTGATGAATCATCTCTCTTTGGTCCTCAAGTGAAAGAAACCTTGACTAGGTGCGAGACTGATGGCAAGACTCTTTCTGCCGTCGGAGTCCGTTTTTCTACTCCTTCTAGACCTTACCCCAAAGGCCAGAAAAGTGGGAAAATGTGGTTCCGTAAACAATCTCAAGGGACTTCACCTGACGCACAAAGTCATTTCCCTGCCAGAGGCAGAGGCGGGAATAACAATGGTAGACATCGCCCTCGAGGCAGGGGGGCTCCACAGAACCAGGGCAACCGGGAAGCTTTCTCTGATAAGCCCTTTCAGCATCCCTGAGGTGTTGCCCGACTGCCCACCTTCGGAGGCAGTCGGGGGAAGATTGTCACTGTACCCAGAAGCCTGGCTATCCCTGACTCAAGACAAATGGGTACAGTCCGTCATTTCCGAAGGCTATTCTATCCCCTTTCTTCGCATTCCAAACCAATCAAAAAAATCCCTTCCAGATGTTCCACGCGCTCAAAGGGATCTAGCGGTTTTGGAAATTTCAAAACTGCTTGCAAAAAGAGCAATTCAGCCAGTTCCAGCAGACCAGCAAGGATCCGGAATCTACTCAAGGTTCTTTTTAGTTCCAAAGAAAACAGGGGACTGGAGACCAATTTTGGATCTCAGTATCTTGAACAGATCAGTCAAGAAAACAAGATTTCGGATGGTCACGCTGCAATCCATCCTTCCCTATTGGGAAAAGGAAACTGGATGTGCTCTATAGACCTTCAGGATGCGTACTATCACATAAAATGAACAGGCGCTCCAGAAGATTCCTCCGCTTCAGGCTGGGAACCAGTCATTTTCAGTTCAGGGCCCTGCCCTTTGGTCTCACCACTGCCCCGGTGTTTACCAAATGCATGGCAGTGGTAGCTTCTCACCTGAGACAACAAGGATTCCAGGTGTTTCCATATTTGGACGACTGGCTCCTCACAGCTCCCACCAAGCATCTCCTTCTGATGGCCAGGGATTACACTTTTCGCATTTGTCAAAAGTTAGGCATTTCAATAAATTGCGAAAAGTCTGTTTTGTCGCCTTGTCGTACTATTACTTTCATAGGCGCAAATCTAGACACAGTAGACATGTCTGCAAGACTAACACATCAAAGAATAACAGACATTCACAAACTGGTCTCACTCCTTTTCAACAACAACAGAATCAAAGCCAGGTTGGTACTGAAAGTGTTGGGAATTATGGCGGCTGCCATACCTCTGCTTCCATTAGCCAGATTCCACATGCGGATCCTTCAATGGATGCTCTTTACACAATGGTCATACCAGCAACTTCCAATGTCCCACACCATTATGATCACGCAGGCGTGCAGAAATCATCTCATGTGGTGGATGTCTTCCCCTCAGCTCTTGTTGGGAAGACCCTTTGTTCCACCCCCTCCGGTTGCTACTCTGACAACGGATGCCTCCCTGATCGGGTGGGGGGCATTATCAGGGCAGGACGGTCCAGGGCACATGGCAACCAAACGAATGCCACTTGCACATAAATGTTCTGGAGATGAGAGCAGTGCTTTTAGCATTGCAAGCCCTTCAAGACTCTCTTCCCTTGGGAACAATTGCAATCCAGACAGACAATATGTCTGTAGTGTGGTACATCAACAAACAAGGCGGAACCAGGTCATACCCCCTGTGTCGGGAAGCACTCAGATTGTGGCAATGGGCGATTTCTTCTCAGCGGTTTCTGATAGCAACGCACATCCCGGGAAGTCCAATCAAATTGCGGACAAGTTGAGCAGAGCTATCCTCATGCCTCACGAGTGGTCTCTGAAAGACTCTGTTGTGAGAGAAATTTTCCTCAAGTGGGGTCAGCCTTGCTGCGATCTTTTTGCTACTCCCCAAAACAGCAAGTGCAGAGAATATTTCACTCTATTCCCTTTACCAGGCCAACCCAGCAGAGACGCTCTAGTCCAAGTTTGGCCCCGGGGACTTCTGTATGCATTTCCTCCCTTCCCACTAATCTCTCAAGTGATACAGAAAGCTATCACTCAGAAGGCCTCATTGATCCTCATTGCTCCTTACTGGCCTCGACAGGTGTGGTTCCCCTTTCTACATCAATTTCTATTGGAGCGACCTTGGCATCTGGACCTAGTTCCAGATCTTTTGATCCATCAGTCGGGTCAGTTTCATCGCTCCTCCCCTCTCTGAACCTCACTGCTTGGTTCCTCCAGTTCCAACCTTAGCCAGGCTTCCTCAATTATCTCACTCCGTTCGAGATATTTTGATAGCTTCCCATAAATCTTCCACTCGGAAGATTTATTTGAGTAAGTGGAAACGCTTCACATATTGGGCTCAAGGAAGGGACATAGATCCTTTCACTGCTTCCATCCAAATAGTCCTTGATTTTCTAGCTGAACTCTTCCATGCAGGTTCATCTCCTCTACTCTTAAAGTTCAATTGGCAGCTATTTCTAACTTTCATGTGGGTATTTCTGAATCTGCCTTAATGTCCCACAAGCTTTGCAAAGCCTTTTTGAAAGGAGTTTTTCTTCTCAGACCTCCTATAAGAAATCCTCCTTCTCCTTGGGACCTAAATTTAGTTCTTACTTCTTTGATTCTTCCCCTTTCGAACCTGCAGTCTCCTGTTCTTTAAAATTGCTATCATGGAAGACTCTCTTTCTGGTAGCTATTACTTCAGCTAGGAGAGTTTCAGAGCTTCAAGCACTCAGCTGTCGACCTCCTTATCTATTGTTTCATAAGGACAGAGTATCCTTACGAGCGAACCCGTCCTTTTGCCTAAGGTAGTCTCGACGTCAAATCTAAATCAAAGCATTGACCTCCCTGTCTTTTTCCAGAATATTCCAATAGGTCTGAACAAAATTACACTGCCTGGATGTTCATCGTCAATTGAGGTACTATTTGGATAGAACAAAACAATTCAGAAAATCTGACCAGCTGTTTGTCTCCTATGCGGAAGGCAGAAAGGGACTTTCAGTTTCAAAGGTATCATTATCCAGATGGCTAACATCTTTGATTTCCCTTGTATATGAAATTAGACACCAAAAACTGCCTAATAAACCTAAGGCCCATTCCACCAGAGCTTTGGCTACTTCTTTAGCCTTCCAAGACAGACTGCCTATTGACACCATTTGTGCAGCGGCTACTTGGGCTACTCCTCACACTTTCATTTCTCATTATAAGTTGGATTTAGCTTCTAGGCATAGAGCTAACTTTGGTTCCACTGTTCTCAGGAGTCTGTTCCGTTAGGCCACCGGGACAAGGTGCTAGGGACGCGTCCCATCCAGCAAGAATGAAGGCGAGATAGACAACTTAACATATAGAAGTTATGTTCTTACCATAACGTTCCATGTTAGTTGTCTTCTTCTCGCCTTCTAAGGTCCCACCCTCCTTCCCCCTGGCCTGGACAGACCTAGAGGAGTTGTGATTGTGACCTCTCTTTCTACCACCTCTTTTATTAGGCATATGCTGTTGTGCATATTTCCTGGATGAGGATTTAGGTCACCCTTCTTTCTCCCTGGTTTCTAGAGGTGGACTTTGTTTATAGCTATTCTGATACTATTATAAGCTGGGGTTAGCTTACAAACGAGATCTGAGGTAACTCTCGCCTAGCATTGTGGGATATAAGGGGAGCCTCGAGCCAGTGGAACCAACTCTCGAGCTTTTAAAGTGGCCGAGTCGGAGCCGAGGTCGGCTCCGAACCCATCCAGCAAGAAGAAGGCGAGAAGAAGACAACTAACATGGAACGTTATGGTAAGAACATAACTTCTATTTTTGCAATTTTCTCTGTCAGCTCCGAGGAAGCTGACAGAGCCGGAGAGTGCTTTTTTGAAGATTTTTTCTCTGATTTCTTGTCCGGTTTGGAAGGAGATGATCTGGAACTAGAAGTCCTCTCCAAGTCTTCTTCAAAGGAAGGTTTCAGTAGTCCTTTTAAGATAAGCTTGTTCTTCCTCTCTTGCGGTACACAGGGACTGAAAGTGTGGCAGAACAAGCAGGATTCTTGGAGATGAATAGCACCCAAGCAGTACACGCACACTGAGTGCCCATCAGTTAATGACATCTTGTTACTGCATTCTATACACTTTTTAAAACCCGAAGGCTTGTGTTCTTTGGGATCTTTAGACATGCTGACAAGAAAACTCTACACACCACACAGGGGAACACAGGAACACCTTTGCACCAAAAAAAAAACACAAAAGGTTGCGGGAAACTAGAGCCTCTAACTGAAATGGCCTAGACCGCAGACAACCACAAGGAGAACTAAGTCCTCTAATTTAAATGGGCCTAGCTCAGGAAACAAGGGACCAACACCACAGAAACAACAAAACACCAACAAAAAGGAAAACTACAACTGGACAGTAGGGAAAACAAAGTCCTCTGACTGAAAAACGGGCCTAGCCCATGGAGACAAGGGGCGAACAGGATACCAAAAGCCAACGGAACCAGCCACACAACCAGCAGAACACACTCAAGGTAGCTATGAAAATAGCTTTTTGGTCAAAAAATTTGAATTTTGAGGAAAAATTATACTTAGCCACGGCCAAGAGCAAGACCACATCTGAGCGTAACGAGCGGCAAATGAGGTCTGAGATGGGCGCGTTGCCATATGGGATACTTCTTAGCCACGAGCCAATTGAAGACTTCGAGCTACAGTATGGCTGAGTCGGAACTGAGGTTCAGCTCTGTACCCAAGGGTAAGAATGTAGACAAGATTGGACTACATAACATCAACTGCTAGGGCTCTTAGAAGAGCCTTTGTGGTGTGAAGAGGTGTTCCAGAGGAGGACCTTTGTAGTCCTTGAGAGGACTGTTTTGGCTCTAACAAGAACCTTTGTGGTGTAATGTGGTGTGGTGGTCTTTGTAGTCCTCAAAAGGACTTTGTGTGTAGTACCATTTTAGGGTACTTGTAGGACTACTAAGAGGTATGGTTCCCACCTCTGATCCTTCCCCTGAGCTACCAGATTCAGGTTGTGTTGACAGAGCTAGGACAGCTCCCGGAGGGTGATGAAAGCTGACAAGGGAGGAGGGATATTAGTAATGGACACCACCACCTACACAGTCAAAATCACAGTCATGTTAGAAAACAGGAGCTGCTATGAACCTGCAGACTATGACCAAACTAAGATGGCCTACTAAAACCTGAACCTAAGCTTGGAAGACCTGTATAATGAAGGGATCATAAGCTCCAATATTCTGGACTTTCTGAAAGTGCAATACCCAAAACTCCCACAGTTTTTTGGGATCCTCAAACCGCACAAAGCCCTACTGTCTCGACCATACAGGACGGTCATAGCAAGTGGGGGTTCAATCATGGAACTGACAGCAGTATTCCTGGATTTCACCCTAAAACCCTTGGCAGCGAACAACCAGTCCTACATCCTGGACTCAATGGAGTTCCTGGATAAGATCAAGAACCTCAACCTCAAAGAGGACTCGATCCTAGTCACAGTAGATGTGGAGGCGTTATACTCAGTATTGCCCCATGACTATTGTATCCAGGTGACCACTGAAGACTACCACAAAGACTGTGCTGCCCTGCCAAGGGAAACAAAGAAGTTGTTCTCCAGCACCAGGGCTAGCAGCTTACTGAGTTTCTCCAAGTTCGATGCAAGGATATACAGCCAAACCACAGGAATAGCCATGGGGGCAACCATGGCCCCAAGCCTAGAAAACACAGCCTTAAGAAAATGGGAGACGGATTACGTATATGGGTCCCCTTTCTTTAACAAGATGGCCTGTTATTACCACTTTATTGACAACATCTTTTTCGTTTGGGAGGGCAACAGGGAAGACCTCCAGGATTTCTTAGCATACATCAACTCTACCACCAGCTTCCTCAGGTTTACCCACAAACTAAGCCTGGTGAAAGTGGAATTTCTAGATCTACTGGTAGTCAAGGACCTGGTGGGTAATGCCATCGACCACGACCTCTATAGGAAACCCAACAGAGTCAACTTTCTCCTGCACGCCAAAAGCATGCACCCCCCCCAAACTAAAGAAAAATGTCATTAAATCGCATGGCCTCAGGGTATCCTGGGTGACCAAGAACCTCAAAAACTACCTGAGGAACATAGAGGAACTGGAGAAGGACTTCCTTACAAGGGGCTACACCAGCAGAATGATCAGACAAGTACTGGGCCGCATAATGGATCACAGAATGAATAACAGCTTTAAAGTACACCAGAGCGGCAGAATCGAGGACCACTACAACAAAGAACATCAGCTCAACTGCATCCTACAATACTGCCTGGACTACAAAGATTTACAGAAGATCATCACCGACAACTGGCCAATCATCAAAAGCAATCGACACCTCAGACACATTTTTCCAGACAAACCCAAATTCACCATCAAAAAATGCCCCAGCATCAGAGACCACCTGGAAAGGAAGAACAGAATGGACAGCTCCACTCCTAAGGGAACATACCCATGCAATGACCCCCCCTTGTCCCCTTGTCACTTTTGCAGATACACCACTACAAAAGACATTTTTTTCTGCCCCAACAATAAGACGGTTTATAAGGCAAAAGTTCTGGGCAACTGTACCACCAAGAGGGTGGTATACAGGGCACAGTGCTCAAAATGCATAACTTTCTAGGTGAGAAAAACTGTGAATATGTTAAAAACCAGGATAGCAAGGCACCAATTTGACATCAAACATGGGATCACCACGAACCCCCTACCTGGACATGCCAGACAGCAGCCTGGTCACAAGAACTTTCAATTCCACATATTGGAAGAAATCAAGGAAGAACCTTACAGCAGAGACCTCAATTTATGCCTTGAGAGCAAGGGGTTGACCTGGCAAATAGAAGTGGCAGCCAGAAAACCACCAGGGTTGAACACAATATAACCTATAATCCCGGACTCTCAACCATGGACTATTCGGATGAACACAATAAAACAACTAAGAACTGTCACTGTTACTTGAGAATGAAAAAAAACAGTGAATCCCACTGCCAAGACAACAGTGGAACAAAAGGTATGTGAATAACAAACTTACCACAGGCTAGCCAACATTAGCAAACGTAGAGTGTTCATTATTTGTTAATAATTTCAATTCACTGCAATGTTTTCTGCTTAGATTTTTATCTGAATTATGGTCTTCATTTCTATCTGCATTTAATCCAACTCAGGATAAGTCATTTCAGTAGGTTTATATTACCAATAATCCAATGTTTTAGTAACAAAGTCTCTGATAGTAGGATTTAAATCATTTGGTTTAGTTTATTTGAGTTTACATAGGGAATTAATGGTATTTCAGTTAATGCCATTCCATTTGACTGCATTAGTTCTCCCTAAACTCTGTTAGTAATAATAATAAGGGACTGAACCAGGTACAGAGTTACACAATTTTGCAACAATCTGATATTAAAATGCTCAAAAGGTTTATAGTAGTAGACATTGGGGTTAGACATAGTCATTTCCTTCTGAAAACACACACTTATTGCACTGAGTATTCTACAGAGCCCTTCAATGAACCAGGTCCATCATTCTGCTCCACGTTTGCTCTAATATCCCATCCTTAACCCCTTTTCAGCTTCTCAGATTGTGTTAATGTTTAATATTAGATCCCCCCAGCCAGGCTTACTCCCACAATCTGCCCGGGGTCAAGGACAGGCGATACTCTCCTCCATGTGGTGGTAATTGCACCACCAAGTGTTCACACACTCTTTAGCCATCTCACAGCTCCACAGGGCCAGCCGCAATCCCAGAGTGGCTTCTGCCACCCATTTTGACACCAATATCCCCTGTTTGTATGAGCTCGGCACCTTAAAACTCCCTGTGGGAGCGATCCAAGTTTATGACTAATATAGGGTACGGAGACACTGCAAATTACATTTCCCTCCTACAAGTATTTTTCAATAGTAAATCATAAAATGCTGCACACCTTAGATGTAATAATGGAATAATATTTCAGCATATTTGCTAAAAGAGGTTCACAAGACACTGATATATCCACACAGTTAGGGACATCTCCATTCAAACGGTATCCACCTAAGAATGGACAAGATTTTTAAAATCCACAAGGTACGAGGACCCTTATTAAAGGGAAACCCCTACATTGAGGGGAAAAGTTAAAAGGCTTTATCTCTACAGCTACACAGAGTACTATCCAGCCTACAAAAGGCTGGCTCTGGCATAACTTCCTCTTTCAGTATGACCGTTTATTGTTTTTAGCTGTCTCTATGCATTTCCATGCTATTTTTACATGGAGAAAAGTACGCCTGAAAACTGGATTTTCGCCAAGAGGGGAAAAGCTAGGAGGCTGAAACTTCACAGGTACACAGAGCACTATCCACCCTACAGAAGGGAACTGCAATCCTGGATCTGACATATCTTACTCTTTCAGTATGATCATGTTTTTTTAGCTTTCTCTATGCATTTCCAGCCTATTTTTATATGGAAAAACATACGTCTGAAAACTGGATTTCGTTCAAGAGGGGAAAAGCTAGGAGACTGAAACTCTACCGGTGCACAGAGTGCTATCCATACTACAAAAGAGTACTGCAATCCTGGCTCTGACATAACTTGATGTTTAATTATGACTGTTTATTGTTTTAATTTTCTCTATGCATTTCCAGCTTATTATTACACAAAAAAATACACCTGAAAACTAGATTTTCTCCAAGAGGGAAATGGTAGGAGGCTGAAACTATACAGGTACAAAGACTACTATCCACCCTACAAAAGGGTACTGCAATCCTGGCTCTGGCATAGCTTATTCTTTCAGTATGACTGTTTATGTAAAAATAGGCTGGAAATGCATTGAGAAAACTAAATACAATAAACAGTCATACTGAAGGAACAAGTTATTCTAGAGCCAGCATTGCAGTACACTTTTGTAGGGTGGATAGCACTCTGTGTGCCTGTAGAGTTTCACCCTCCTAGCTTTTCCTGTCTTGGAGAAAATCCTGTTTTCAGGCGTATTTTTCTCTTTATAAAAATAGGCTGGAAATGCATAGAGAAGGCTAAAAACAATAAATGGTCATTCTGAAAAAGCAGGTAATGCCAGAGCCAGGATTGTAGTACCCTTTTGTTGCATGGATAGTACTCTGTTTACCTTTAGAGTTTCAGTCCCATAGCTTTTCCCTTCTTGGAGAAAATCCTGTTTTCAGGCATAATATTTCTCTATGTAAAAATAGGCTGGAAATGCATACAGAAAGCTAAATACAATGCAAAAATATATGCCTGAAAACTGGATTTTCTCCAAGAAGGGAAGAGCTATGGGGCTGAAACTCTAAAGGTATACAGCGTACTATTGTCCCTACAACAGGGTACCGCAATCCCGGCTCTGGAACAACTTGCTCTATCAGTATGACCATTTATTGTTTTTAGCTTTCTCTAAGCATTTCCAGCCTATTTTTACATGGAGAAAATCCAGTTGTCAGGCACATTTTTCTCTAAGATTGTGCTATCCACCCTACAAAAGGGTACTGCAATCCTGGCTCTTGCCTAACTTGGATGTGCCATGACCAGGTCTGCAGTGACTATGGAAGAAAATCTGCCCTGTTCTGCCAGAATGGCTACTTCAGACCTTTAATCAAGCACTATTTCTTTGAAGCTTTCCACTACCTTGGAACCTGAAAATTGTATTGCAAATTCAGCAATTTTGGGTGATTCTGCTGCTTTACACTGTCTGGGTTACAATCGGGACTTCTCTCAGGGCCTAACTGCAGACATTGGTAAAACGGTTTATTTAAATCACCAGTCTCCTGTTTCACATGAACATCTACAGCTCCAGAGTTCTTTGCCTCAGTGACAGCTAAAGAAACAACCTGACAAGGCTTGCAGGTCAGTCCCTAATGTTTCTGAATGTTCCACAGGGAAGCAGCAACCTCTTATTGCCTTCGATTGCACTTAACGTGCAAGCAGCAGCTGCTTCCATTTTGCAAGTAAACTCTGTTCTGACCATCTCTGGAGTTATTTAAATAAGGAGAAGAGCTTTTAGGCATTACAAAGTTACAGCTACTTTACGCTCACTAAACGTTCCTTTCTTGCACTCACAGCCCTTACATACTGTAAAGTGAGTTAACTTTATCAGAAGGTCTGGGATGGGCGCGTTGCAGTATGGGATACCTCTTAGCCACGAGCCAATTGAAGACTTCGAGCTACAGTATGGCCGAGTAAGAACCGAGGTTCAGCTCCGTACCCAAGGGTAAGAATGTAGACAAGATTGGACTGCATAACATCACCTGTTAGGGCTCTTAGAAGAGCCTTTGTGGTGTGGAGAGGTGTTCCAGAGGAGGACCTTTATAGCCCCTGGGAGGACTGTTTTGGCTCTAACAAGAACCTTTGTGGTGTAATGTGGAGTATGGTGGTCCTGAGGAAGACCTTTGTAGTCCTCAAAAGGACTTTGTGTGTAGTACATTTTAGGGTACTTGTAGGACTACTAAGAGGTAAAAGGCTTTATCGCTACAGCTACACAGAGTACTATCCAGCCTACAAACGGCTGGCTCTGGCATAACTTCCTCTTTCAGTACGATCATTTATTTTTTTAGCTTTCTCTATGCATTTCCAGCCTATTTTTACATGGAGAAACATACGCCTAAAAACTGGATTTCATTCAAGAGGGGAAAAGCTAGGAGACTGAAACTCTACCGGTGCACAGAGTGCAATCCATACTACAAAAGGGTACTGCAATCCTGGCTCTGACATAACTTGATGTTTAATTATGGCTGTTTATTGTTTTAATTTTCTCTATGCATTTCCAGCTTATTATTACACAGAAAAATATGCCTGAAAACTAGATTTTCTCCAAGAGGGAAAAGGTAGGAGGCTGAAACTATACAGGTACAAAGAGTACTATCCACCCTAGAAAAGGGTACTGCAATCCTGGCTCTGGCATAACTTATTCTTTCAGTATGACTGTTTATGTAAAATAGGCTAGAAATGCATTGAAAAAACTAAAAACAATAAACAGTCATACTGAAAGAGCAAGTTATGCTAGAGCCAGCATTGCAGTACGCTTTTGTAGGGTGGATAGCACTCTGTGTACCTGTAGAGTTTCACCCTCCTAGCTTTTCCTGTCTTGGAGAAAATCCTGTTTTCAGGCGTATTTTTCTCTTTATAAAAATAGGCTGGAAATGCATAGAGAAGGCTAAAAACAATAAATGGTCATTCTGAAAAAGCAGGTAATGCCAGAGCCAGGATTGCAGTACCCTTTTGTTGCATGGATAGTACTCTGTTTACCTTTAGAGTTTCAGTCCCATAGCTTTTCCCTTCTTGGAGAAAATCCTGTTTTCAGGCATAATATTTCTCTATGTAAAAATAGGCTGGAAATGCATACAGAAGGCTAAATACAATACAGAAATATATGCCTGAAAACTGGATTTTCTCCAAGAAGGGAAGAGCTATGGGGCTGAAACTCTAAAGGTACACAGCGTACTATTGTCCCTACAACAGGGTACTGCAATCCTGGCTCTGGAACAACTTGCTCTATCAGTATGACCATTTATTGTTTTTAGCTTTCTCTAAGCATTTCCAGCCTATTTTTACATGGAGAAAATCCAGTTGTCAGGCACATTTTTCTCTAAGATGGTGCTATCCACCCTACAAAAGGGTACTGCAATCCTGGCTCTTGCCTAACTTGGATGTGCCATGACCAGGTCTGCAGTGACTATGGAAGAAAATCTGCCCTGTTCTGCCAGAATGGCTACTTCAGACCTTTAATCAAGCACTATTTCTTTGAAGCTTTCCACTACCTTGGAACCTGAAAATTGTATTACAAATTTAGCAATTTTGGGTGATTCTGCTGTTTTACACTGTCTGGGTTACAATCGGGACTTCTCTCAGGGCCTAACTGCAGACATTGGTAAAACGGTTTATTTAAATCACCAGTCTCCTGTTTCACATGAACATCTACAGCTCCAGAGTTCTTTGCCTCAGTGACAGCTAAAGAAACAACCTGACAAGGCTTGCAGGTCAATCCCTAATGTTCCTGAATGTTCCACAGGGAAGCAGCAACCTCTTATTGCCTTCGATTGCACTTAATGTGCAAGCAGCAGCTGCTTCCATTTTGCAAGTAAACTCTGTTCTGACCATCTCTAGAGTTATTTAAATAAGGAGAAGAGCTTTTAGGCATTACAAGTTACATCTACTTTACACTCACTAAACGTTCCTTTCTTGCACTCACAGCCCTTACATACTCTAAAGTGAGTTAACCTTATTAGAAAGTCTGGGATGGACGCGTTGCAGTATGGGGTACCTCTTAGCCACGAGCCAATTGAAGACTTCGAGCTACAGTATGGCCGAGTCAGAACCGAGGTTCAGCTCCGTACCCAAGGGTAAGAATGTAGACAAGATTGGACTACATAACATGAACTGTTAGGGCTCTTAGAAGAGCCTTTGTGGTGTGGAGAGGTGTTCCAGAGGATGACCTTTATAGCCCTTGGGAGGACTGTTTTGGCTCTAACAAGAACCTTTGTGGTGTAATGTGGAGTGTGATGTTCCTGAGGAAGACCTTTGTAGTCCTCAAAAGGACTTTGTGTGTAGTACCTTTTAGGGTACTTGCAGGACTACTAAGAGGTAAAAGGATTTATCTCTACAGCTACACAGAGTACTATCCAGCCTACAAATGGCTGGCTCTGGCATAACTTCCTCTTTCAGTACGATCATTTATTTTTTTAGCTTTCTCTATGCATTTACAGCCTATTTTTGCATGGAGAAACATACGCCTGAAAACTGGATTTCATTCAAGAGGGGAAAAGCTAGGAGACTGAAACTCTACCGGTGCACAGAGTGCAATCCATACTACAAAAGGGTACTGCAATCCTGGCTCTGACATAACTTGATGTTTAATTATGACTGTTTATTGTTTTAATTTTCTCTATGCATTTCCAGCTTATTATTACACAGAAAAATATGCCTGAAAACTAGATTTTCTCCAAGAGGGAAAAGGTAGGAGGCTGAAACTATACAGGTACAAAGAGTACTATCCACCCTAGAAAAGGGTACTGCAATCCTGGCTCTGGCATAACTTATTCTTTCAGTATGACTGTTTATGTAAAATAGACTAGAAATGCATTGAAAAAACTAAAAACAATAAACAGTCATACTGAAAGAGCAAGTTATGCTAGAGCCAGCATTGCAGTATGCTTTTGTAGGGTGGATAGCACTCTGTGTACCTGTAGAGTTGCACCCTCCTAGCTTTTCCTGTCTTGGAGAAAATCCTGTTTTCAGGCGTATTTTTCTCTTTATAAAAATAGGCTGGAAATGCATAGAGAAGGCTAAAAACAATAAATGGTCATTCTGAAAAAGCAGGTAATGCCAGAGCCAGGATTGCAGTGCCCTTTTGTTGCATGGATAGTACTCTGTTTACCTTTAGAGTTTTAGTCCCATAGCTTTTCCCTTCTTGGAGAAAATCCAGTTTTCAGGTATAATATTTCTCTATGTAAAAATAGGCTGGAAATGCATACAGAAAGCTAAATACAATACAGAAACATATGCCTGAAAACTGGATTTTCTCCAAGAAGGGAAATGCTATGGGGCTGAAACTCTAAAGGTACACAGAGTACTATTCTCCCTACAACAGGGTATTGCAATCCCTGCTCTGGAACAACTTGCTCTATCAGTATGACCATTTATTGTTTTTAGCTTTCTCTAAGCATTTCCAGCCTATTTTTACATGGAGAAAATCCAATTGTCAGGCACATTTTTCTCTAAGATGGGAAAAGCTAGGAGGCTAAAACACTACAGGTGCACAGAGTGCTATCCACCTTACAAAAGGGTACTGCAATCCTGGCTCTTGCCTAACTTGGATGTGCCATGACCAGGTCTGCAGTGACTATGGAAGAAAATCTGCCTTGTTCTGCCAAAATGGCTACTTCAGACCATTAATCAAGCACTGATATTTCTTTGAAGCTTTCCACTACCTTGGAAACTGAAAATTGTATTACAAATTCAGCAATTTTGGGTGATTCTGCTGTTTTACACTGTCTGGGTTACAATCTGGACTTCTCTCAGGGCCTAACTGCAGACATTGGTAAAATGGTTTATTTAAATCACCAGTCTCCTGTTTCACATGAAAATCTACAGCTCCAGAGTTCTTTGCCTCAGTGACAGCTAAAGAAACAACCTGACAAGGCTTGCAGGTCAGTCCCTAATGTTTCTGAGTATTCCACAGGGAAGCAGCAACCTCTTATTGCCTTTGATGCACTTAACGTGCAAGCAGCAGCTGCTTCCATTTTGCTAGTAAACTCTGTTCTGACCATCTTTGGAGTTATTTAAATAAGAAGAGCTTTTAGGCATTACAAAGTTACAGCTACGTTACGCTCACTAAACGTTCCTTTCTTGCACTCACAGCCCTTACATACTGTAAACTGAGTTAACCTTATCAGAAATGGGCAATGTTCAACAGCTGTTAACAGCTGCATTTCCTCAACATTGCGCAATAATAATGGGCTGTAAAACAGATCTCTCAAGCAACTGTGTCTCCGAATTCCACAACACTATACCTCACAGGGAAGCTGAATTAGTGGCTTCCATGCCTGCCTCTTCCACCTTACAGCAGGTTGCTTCTACCATCACCAATGTGATTACTGACTCTGCAACTTTCACGGCTGACAAAACTCAGGATTACTGTCAGTATTCGAGCGCAACATTTCCAGGCTGCTATTCCTTACCCTCAGCCCTCTAAAGCTCCTAATCCTGTTAAACAGGGCATTCTAAATCATGAACTGTCATTCAGCTCTCTAAAAACGTCTGACATTCGGCAGACACATGGCCTTTTAAATTGCATCAGTAGTGACATCAGAGATCTTGCAAAGACACAATCTTAACTTGCACAATGCTATCTCAGCAATTCCTGTGCCTAACATGGCAATCCATACAGTAGAAGGAGAGGCCATCATCCACAAACAAGTCCTTTCTAATTAAACTGAAGAAGTTGCAAAATGTCCACTTTCAACAGTTGAACCTAGCAGGCAGCCTCATGAGTTCTCTATACAAAGCAAATCCCCTCACCTGGACCCTGCTTCCTTAGACAAAGAGGGGCATCTCCCACATCCCATAGCCCTAAAAGATGCTGATAAGTTACATCATCTTTCAGAACAACAAGTCATGGGCTGAGGCACAGAGGGTGACACACAGTATCCTCTTGATTCAAAGTTCCCACAGCTCCATTTTCACCACTTCCTGCACAATCTCCACAAGCTTCTCAACTAGTCAGGCCATTACCACATCAGTACAACACATGTTGGATTCCTCTTCCAAGTGGATTTATGCTGCTACCTCCAGGGCTCCTCCACAGATGAGGATTCGAAGACCCACCAAACCATGGAGAATTTCAAAACCACTAATACGTATGAAGTCCAACTCACAGTGCCCACTGTTGAAAAAGTTGATCTGGCACACAGTCCTGAAACCTCTATGCATACCACTGGATTCTGTGTCTGCCGTTGTTCATCTGGAGCGAGAAGATTATGCTGATTTATATTTCTAACTTCATAAGGGGGCCATGGCATTCAACACTGTCTTTATGGAAAAGCAATACCAGTTTCTGTGGAATGAATATACTATCTCCATACAGAATGCCAATGTTAGGAAGAAACTCTCTGTGCAGTTTTGCACTGTGTATATCCAAGAAGATGATATTTGGGATTAACTCACACAACACTGTGCAGCACCATTTCTAAGCACCATGACCCAGATATGGAGGGAATATGGGATGGCTTCTGGACTGTTTGGGTCAAACTCAATATTAAACCAAACAATATACAACACTTTCCAAGGGTCTGCTTTGAGTGCGGACAGTGGGGCTTTATACAATATGCAGGACAGCCTCAGTCCTGCTATTTTTGTGGCTCGTTCCAGCATTTAGTCACAGAATGTCCTATAAGGAAGTGTACCACGCACTTTTCCGGAGACTGCCCAAATTATTGTATGTATTGCAATGGGCCACATACGTGGTCTGACTGCCCTGCTGTGTTCCCCAATATTTCACCTTCATGGCAGACTCCATCTTCTATTAACAAAGGGTTACCAGATTCTCTTCATCTGTCATCCAAGGAAACTCTGCAGCCTCTTCCGCCTACTCAACAAGATGAGCAGCCTTCTTCATCCTCCCCAGTTGAGGACCCTCAGCAGAAAACTGCACCTTCATCACCACCAGAACCCTCGGAACCATCTACTTTTCCTCCAGCGGTAGACATGCCTACACATGAACAAGACTACACCACACCACCAGAGGTGCCAGACGATGAGCTAATCCCTCCTCCAGCATTTTTTGCCTCTTCACTGGAATCACCCTCGCAACCTCACCTCTGAATTCTCTGGCAGAGGTGTATTGATTGGAGAATGGTGAACACCATCCATGTTCATGAGAACCTATATTGCCCCCTTCTAATTGATTCTTTAGAGGATGATGCCTACATGGGTATTTCCAGACCCCCCCCCCCAAGATTTTACAAGCCCCTTGCAGACGTAAAGTAAATTGCAAAAAGAATAAAAGATTGGCGATTTCTGATGACACCACCACCGCAAATGGCTAAGTTCTCCCTCACCTACTGCAACATCAACAGTATGTTAACGCTTCCTCGCAGGCTGCAAGTTCTTGAATGGGCAAGTTATCTCTCGGATGACATCATCTGTGGACAGTGGCAACCTTTCTTCACAGATACAGATGCAATGGGACCCACTGTGGTCTGCAGGCTCCATTTGGTCTGTCGGCCTTGACACGCATGCAGGTATTGCCTTTTTATACAGAAAAGACACTATCACTATTAAGGACATTCTACACATTTTGCCAGGCAGAGCGCTTGTAGTGGATGTACTTTGTAATGGTTCCTTTGTCAGGTTCATTGTTGTATATGCATTTGTCAACACTACACTATGTTGTAAATATTTGAATTGCTGAGGCCTTATTTTTTGATAGACTGCAATGTTGTTTATTTGGGGATTTTAATTGCCATTTATACTGTGGCACAAGGAAAAATGAGAGAGACATAACAAAATATCTTGATTTGCTGCACATTGCCAATCTCACAATAGCAGGTTCAGACACTCCTACATATTTTCACACTTTAGCAAATACATGTATAGATTACTGCTTCATTCACCTTCACTACATTGTTCAACTCACACTTCCACTCGCCTCCCTTTCACGGACCATTCAGCCCTAGCTTTTACCTTTGGGGAAAAACATAACATTTTGAAAGGAAAAGCCCCCCCCCCCCCAGATTAAACGCTGCATAGATGCCCACACAACAGTGGTGGGACATATTGGAGGAATTATGGGAAGATCACCTTTCCCTTTTCTAATTATACGATTCCCTCACTACTTGGTGGACAGCTTTCAAACAAAAGCTTCATGCTAGATACAACTAATTCACCACTCTTTTTCATTCCCAGTTGAAAGACTCAAGTCTTTGTTTCCTTTTCCCACTCTCTTACCACGGGCCTTTCTGACACATTCACACATCTGAGACACCTTTACAATTGTAATGTCACCCATATCCGAACTACACTCTGGAATTTAGCCTATTCTCTGAAAGGCACAGCAGAGCAATTCCTTCCCTACATTGGGAAGACTACTCTGCACAAGAAGGCCACCATTCCATTCCTGACCACTGATAAAGGCAATGTCATGAAAGACAAACAGGGCATTCTGGAGGAAGTTCAGACATACTTAACCTGTACTCTGAAAAACCACACATTGATACTCAGTGGCCCTTACCCCCCATCCCTCCTGCTTTTAAGGCCGAACAAGATGCTCCCATTACTATTTCCGAGTTGCACCATGCCATTTCTTTAATGCACAAGAAACAGTCCCAGGAATAGATGGAATTCCTTATTCTTTCTACCACTCTCTCTCAGATACACAATCAGATATTGTGTTACAACTTTTCAATGAATGGCTCTAATATGTTCACCTCTCCTGCATTATTGACCATCATTTTAAACTTCATCTGGAAAAAAGGGGACAAATCAAGAATAACTAACTGGAGGCCAGTTTCTATCTGTAACACAGATTATAAACTCTTTGCCAAGATTTTACAGCTAAGATTGCGTTCAGTTTTGCATTTCATAACCGATCTAGGGATCTTCGGTATTCCAGGACTGCTCCTGGTAGACCTTCTTCATATTTTAAAATTCACAACCACATGCTCTCTTCAAACCACACATGATTACATACTTTGCTGTGACTTCAGCAAGGCATTTGATAACATCAACCTTCACACCCTCCTATCTATACTTCATGCCTATGGATTTGGCCCCAACTTTTTGCGATGTATTGCCTCAATCCAATCTGACTCCAAAATCTTTCCATACATTAATGGATGGAAATGCTACACTGTATGCATGTTGAATGGGCTTCGTCAGGGTTGTCCCCTCAGTAGCTTTTTATTGACACTTTTCATAGCGGCCGCTTTCTACAAACTGAGAGCGACATTGCACATCTCACCCTATTCATACTCCTGTGATAATGTGCTTCCCCCACACTTTCTCTCCTACGCTGATGACAGTACCATTCTGGCATCTTCCATTCCCCTGCTTATGGATCTCCTGCACACCCTCTTTCAAATCCTCATGGATGTTGGATTATCCCTCAACTTTGATAAAACCAAAGCATTCACTCCCAATTCCTTGCCTTTGATGATGATAAATAGTATCAGTTTTACAGATCAAGGCCTCACAATTTTAGGAATACCCTATGGCAAGCCCTCCTTTGTCCACTCTCATTGGTCAATCTATTGTGCTCCACTTGCAATAAGCTCAGTTACTGGAGAACATTTGCAATGTCCTTCACTACCTATTAAATGGAATGTTTCTAAACATTTTGGGACACCTCTTCAAGGTCTATTTTTTTCCATATCAATGGGCCACCAAGTTGCTTGCAGCAGTCTTTTCCTTTTTTGGGGGCGTTGTCATAAACCTCATCAAGAGGGGACTTTTATACTCTCCACCCCACAAGGGGGGTTTTGTCAATGTTACATCCTGTCTTACATTTACACACTTTGTTTGTTTCCATTATTGAACCACTTATTTTCAGACAACCTTACCCTAGTAGGCAGGCTGCTTTCAAATCTTCAAGGGGACTTTTGGCCGGCAGTCCTACATGGCAAACGAACAAGGGACATTGCACAGCCTGAACTCTTGGACATGCAACTTTTTACTGTGCAACAAGGTTACTAAGGACACTTTCACAACAAAGAAAGCAATGGTACAATGAACTCTTAGACAATGGATATATTATTAATGTCTATAAACATTATGACTGACTTTCCACGCACAATCTGCCCCAAAGGAGACTTCACTACCGTCATCTTCCCCAATGGAAAGATTTACTTTGTCGGTGCTCAATTAAGACTGTCCACCAAGGTTACTATGTCTTAAGACCACTTTCAGAACGTGACTGCTTTAGAAGTGACTGTCAAGTAAAAATGTCAAAGTGGCATATTAGAATATGCTGAACATGTCTTCATTACTTGTCAAAGAGCACAACCTCTCTTGGTCTACCTCCAACACAAGTACCCGCTGCCTCTGTTATTTCCACTCACAATCGAGAAATGCTTATATAACAACTACGAACAGTTATGGACAGATGCAGCTCGATGCACAGACTTCTTAGTGTCTGTTATGCACATTCTGTGGAAAAGTTGTTGCTCAGAGGCCAAAACAGAGAAGCCTTTTTCTTTGGTATTTTCCATCAGGTTGTTAAGGTCTTGGTTACTTCAACATTCATGGACATGAGGTTACTAAATTACAATGGTGTCCTTATCACCCAACTAACTTACTTCACTGCTAATTCCTTCTTTGAAATAATATTCAGATCCTGTTATTGAAGACAAAGAAAACGGGTTATATATCAAAATGAATACTTAAGTATTTTCAAGAATACCTTTTAATAAACATACGTATTACTTGCTCTTTCAGTATGACCATTTATTGCTTTTAGCTTTCTCTATGCATTTCCATCCTATTTTTACACAGAGAAAAATACACCTGAAAACTGGATTTTCTCCAAGAGGGGAAATGAAACTCTACAGGTACATGCAGTACTTTCCACCCTACAAAAGGGTACTGCAATCCTGGCTCTGGCATAACTTGCTCTTTCAGTATGACTGTTTATTGTTTTTAGCTTCCTCAATGTATTTCCAGGATATTTTACTTAAATGGACTGGAGGCACGCAGATAAAAGGAGCTTGATTCACATAGGAGTGAATCAGTCCTAAACCCTTAATTTACAAAAGTAGCAAGCACAAGGGTGCTTGTCTTAACTATGGTAATAATCTACTGGAAGCAAGGTACCAATAGTGCTAATTTTATGAAAAACAAGTAGAGCTTGAATGAAAGTTGCTTGTAGAAATCAGTGCAGTTGGAATAAACTTTTGTGTAAAACATTGCATGTTTAATTGTAAATAAAACTCATATAATAAAGTAAAACATTAAAAATAAGGTCTTTAATAAATAAGTAATAAAAGAAAAACATCTGTGGGTCTTCAATTAGAAATGATTTATTTTTTCTGTCCAGTAGGTGAGCGCATAAAAACTTTAATACAAGCATGATAAACGAGTAAGGTGTTTTTATAACAGAAAGTGTAAAATAAACATGTCACTTCAGTACAGTTGCATTTACTTTTGGATACTTCCATTAATTCATATTTATTTGATTTTGAACAACATCATATTAATATTGGAAGATGTAGAAATCCAGTTCAGTGTTTATAATCACAGTTAAAAAGCAGTCTAAATAATTGCATGCATGTATGGTTATTAACCAATGAACAAACATTTTCGGTCAACTGATAACTAAATAAATACAAAAACTTTAATTAGAAACCATTAGATGCATGTAAAACATAAGGAATTGAGGCATGAGAAATGCGGTCATGCGAGTATGTGCTTGAGAGGGGAAAACGACAATGGGAAAGAGGTAATGTGCAGAGATTTGACAAACTCCGACAAATGATGAAGAGAGGGGGAGTGGAAAGGAGTGCGGGTGGTGCCGAGATGTCGAAGGGTGGTGAAATAATACTGTAATAGTGGACGTGGGAATGTCTGAGAAGTAGGTCTGGCCAATCGGAGTGGAGGTGGGTGTGTGGGTCGGTGATGACTGTGTGGGGGTGTGTGTGTAGGCAGTATGATGTGTCGGAGGTGATTGGTGTGAGGACATGGGGCGGGGGCTATATGGGCACGAATGTTGTTGATAGGACTGAATGGGAGGAGGCGGAGGGGGAGCTGGCCAATCAGAAGGGAAAGAGGGAGGAATGGGCCTAGTAGAGGCGTGTGTGGTTGTATGGTGTTTGGTGATGAAATAGTATTGGGGCGGGGTTAAAAGGGCGTGAAAGGCAGTCAATGGCTGGGGGCATGTGGAGAGTGCGAGTGGTGAATAGGTAGTATCGGGGTGAGGTTAGTTGAGCGTGAAGCATGCCCATTGGATGGGAGTGAGAAAGAGGGCGGGGCACCAGTCGAGGTTTCTGCAAACTCGGAGTGACAAAACATGTTGTCCATAATGTTGGAAAACATCTATCAGGGTGGATAAAGTGTTGGGAAATGGGACCCAGGTGGGGAAAATTGATCCTCTGATGTTAAGCTGTATTAGGCTGGGCTAGAATGTAATCTAATTGGGACGTAAAACACATGAGATAGAAAATGTTTTGGGACTGTTGATAAAGAAAAAGAACTGCTTGGTGTATAAAACCGTGTGTTGCCTAAAGTAAAATGTTTAAAACTCTCACTAACAAGCCAATTCAGCCAGTTCTGGTGGTGGAAATGGGGCCGGCTATAGGAAGAGTATTCCTCGAGGGGGGGGGGGGACGAAATGGCTTGTTGTAAGTCCGCCAAGTGTTAAGAATGAAAAATGTAGGGAGAGTGGGACGTTGGCGAGAAAGACCAGAGCTAGGCGGGAAAAAGTAGATTGGTAATAGTCATAGTAGAAGATTAGGCTTAATTGTCTGGTGGGAAATGCAAGGGTTACAAAAAAACTGAACCAAATATAATTCACCCTGTGGAGATGAAAATATATTAGGACCCTCACTAGTAATGTTAAAGTCAGCTTGTGAAAGTATAGCGTGCCGTGAACCATGAATCAGATGGCTAGAATTCTTGGGAGTCTTGGGGATAAACAATTTTGCCCCAAGGGTGCCTTTGAGTTCTGTAAGCATCAACTGATCTACCTGGGGATCTGGAATCAAGCAAATATCATGACTCATTATTAATAAGTGAAAAATGCCAGTCACAAATAGCAGTAACAGTTAATAAATAACAGAGATAACAGTTGGCGGTTGTTCCGATGCAAAGATTAATAGCTTGGTTCAATCTATAAATTAACACAAACAGCTTGGTTCAATCTATAAATGAACACAAACATGAACATGATAATCATAAGAGTGATGAAATTATCTAACAAAAATTATCTAGTAACGATGTCAAATGATAAATATGCTTCACAACAACTATTGCCAGTTAAAGTGAAAAAAGATGCCTTATTTTATTTTGGCGGGCAAAAACTCAAACTGACTCAGTCTGCCATGTGTCTCAAGGTCGTATTTGTTCCCGGGAATGTGCTTTCTCCAGAAGGTCTGATGAAGCCAACCAGGCGAAAGAGAATTAAGCTTTAGTTGAAAAGAATTAAAAACATTGTTAGGAAAAAACGATAAAGCTGTTAATAAAGGCAGTCTGTTATGGTGCCACAGTATATTGTATCAATGAACAAGAATAGCGAGTAACAAAAATCAATTACAATGAGCATTGTTTGTAAAAGTCCCAAAGCTCGGCATTAGTAAAAGTCATAGTGGTTCATTTTTCTTAAGTTTAAAAGGTATCTGATGGAAAGGTGGATGTTAAGACCAAAAACCTTTGTTAGCGTTCAGTTTAATTTGCCACTAAAGCTCCCGTTTTTCCAACAATAGGTTGGTGAGGCCCTGAAGTGGGCTGTTGATGAGGGAATCGACCACAATGAAGTGAAATTTATTGTGGTTCATTTTATCTGTAGCGTGTTTCGCTACAGCGTTGTTGGGATTGAGGTGTTTCAAGTCATGAAGATGTTGGGCTATTCTGACTGAGTTTTCTAGTGCGGAGCAAGAGGTGCATTTGGACCGGTATACAATGCATTCAGTATTACAGTTGCTGGTCTTGATGCTTTTGTAGGTTTTGCCCATGTTTGGGCAAATAAAATTATCTGGCTTGCTGAGAAGGTTACAATAACCACAGCTGTTTCTATCGCGGGGTATGTCCCTGGTTTAGTTCTCAGTAGAGGATCTGAATCTTTACTGGCTTATTTGAGGTGTTGTCTTAGGTTTTTGTTCCTCCTAATGTAGTAATTGGGCTTGTCAGGGAATAGAGGTCCGATGGCGGGGTTGTCTTTAATAATGCACCAGTTACTGTTAACAATCTTTTTCAGAGCAAGGAAATCTGTAGAGTAAGTGAGGATCATGGCAAACTTAAAGTCCCTTTCCAGGTTGCATAAATTGATGATAAAGTCCGTAATTCTTTGGAGACTCATGCCATTCTTAAGCTTTGGGATTTAATAATGTTTTTCTTGGTGAGGTAGGGGTGCATGCTTGAACTGTGCAACAGTAGGTTGGTACGAGTAGGTTTTTGATAAAGACTATTCGTTAAGCAACCTGTGCTTAGGTCTTTAGAAATGTTTAAGTCCAGGAAGGTAGCTTGTTCTTTGCTGAATGAATTTGTGAATTTGAGAAAATCTGTGGAGGAGCTAATCGTTTGGAATGGAACCGAAGCAGACCTCTTAAGATTTTTCGAACATATAAGTATATCATCAATATAACACGTCATGTCAGAGAAAAAAGGTGTGTTATAGATATGTTCTTCCTCCCATTTTCTAAGTGCAGTGTTCACCAGACTGGGAGCCATGGCTACTCCCATTGTGATCCCTTTCTTTTGCCTGTAGTAGCAGTCATTGAACTGAAAAAAGTTGTTAGATAGCAAGATGTGAAGTAGTCTACCATAGCTTTTATTTCAAACCGATGGTTAGGGTTTTGAGATGTTAGAGCTTCAGCTACGGCTTGGATACAGTAATCGTGGGGTAGTACTGTATAGAGGGATTCAACATCGATTGTGACCAGGAAGGAATTTTGGTTGATGGGAATGTTTTTTATTTTTGAGAGTAGGTCCTCTGTGTCCAGCACAAAATAAGGGTTTCTCTCTTCAAGAGGCTTGATTTTAACTTTGAGATATACTGAGATAGCCTCCATAATGCTTCCCCCACTTGCTATCACTGGGCAGTATGGGGGGACTGTGATGCTTCTGTCAGGCTTGGGTATCCCAAAAAAGCAGGGATCCTGGGATGCTCTACTGTAAGAAAATTTTGTAACTGGTCACTTAGCAAGCTCTCCTCAGTCAGGAAAAGCTCTTTTTTGTTGTTGCGATTGTAAGCCTGTTGGATTCTGAATAAATCACTTGGTTTGTAGAAGATATTACTGTTGAGTAATGAACCACTTAATGAAGCAGTAGAATACTTCAATTCTACATTCCTATCTATCCTAGATCATCATGCCCCAAGTCGGACCATTAGAACCAAAGCAAAAACAGCTTCCTGGCTTACCAAGGATACTAAGCAAAAGATCATTCTCAGAAATAAATCTTGGGTTAAATGGCGGTCTACTAAGAATCAAACAGAGCATCAAAAATTTAGAGAGCTTAGAAACAGCACAAAAAAGCTATCCTGACAGATAAAAAGAACTATTACTTGCAATTACAACAATCCACCAAAAAAGAACCAAAAAAATTCTGGACTAGTATTAATAATCTTCTATCCCCAGGTCAGTCAATAACACCTAACCCTCAGGACTCTGACCCAGACAATCCTACAAAAACAGCCAATGACTTTAATAACTCTTTCTTCACCAACACTATCCAAACTCTTGCAAATCAACTATCTCCAGACACTACTAAACTACTTTCACCCACTTTAGATACTCTTCCTCCCCTTCACTTACAACCTGTATTTACCTCCTTTATCTTATCTCTACTCCAAAAACTTAGACCCACCACCCCCTCTGCTGACAAGCTTCCTGCAGAATTCTTGCAAATAGGAACCAAAGCCTCTGCCTATTTCTATCCTAATAAATAGATCTATAAAGGAAGGAATTTTCCCTTCCATATGGAAGATATCTCACATCATTCTCCCTACATAAAGGGGGCAATTCTAATGACTTTTCAAACTTCCGATCTATCGCACTTCTATCACCCATAGCTAAAATCATGGAAAAATGTATCCACAAACAACTACTTAACCACCTTCTCCATAACAACTTAATTGCAAACTGTCAACATGGATTTAGACCTTCCCACAGCACCACCACTGCATTACTTTCCTTTACGAACTCCATCAACTATTACCGCAACAACAATAATATATCATCTTCTCTCTTCATAGACCTATCAAAAGCTTTTGACATGGTTAATCACAAACTTCTTCTGCATATACTACAATCTCTCACACTTCATCCCTCTTCCTTAACATGGTTCACATCTTACCTAGAAAACCGTCAGCAAGCAGTATGTTGGAAAAATACACTATCTAATCTCCTTCCTATCTCTTTAGGAGTACCTCAAGGGTCTATCCTGGGTCCCCTTCTATTTTCCATCTTTATTAATGACCTCCAATCAGCTATTCCTAATGCTACCTGCATACAATATGCAGATGATTCCACTATAATCTGCACTGCTTCCTCTCAAACTGAACTCCACTCTTACCCAAAAAGCTTTTAACACTGTTGAACAGTGGTTCTCTGACCGTTGCCTAATCCTCAACCCCAAGAAAACCAAATTATTACTGTTTTCACCTACCCATAAATCTTCCCCTCTAAATTTCTCTGTCACTGCCACTGATAACACTTTTATTTCTCCTGATTCTACTACAAAGCTACTAGGTATAACTATTGACAACAATCTTAACTTTGATTCTCACATCAACAACACAATAAAAGCAGTTAACAAAAAGATCGGATCCCTTTATAGAATCAAACCCTTCCTTACTGAAGCTAGGACCACCTTAGCTAGATCTCACCTTATCTCTACCCTTCTATATGCTTCCCCTAGTTACACTAATCTTTCTAAACATAACCTTAACAAACTTGCTAGATCTTACCATAATATTGCCCGATTTGCTACAGGATCCCCTTTTAGAACTCACCACTGTCTGAACCTAAAACAGCTTGGTTGGCTTGAACTTCCTAACAAGCTTATTTATCAACAGCTCTTAATAGCTCACAAAATTCTATATCAACCATCCAAAACACCAATACTCTCTTACCTCATTACTCCTTATAATAACCTGAAACACCTACGTTCTTCAAATAAACTGCTGATTAATATTACCAAACCCAATAACTCTGCAGGTGACTGCCTCTTTTCCAACTCTATTGGAAAAATGTGGAACAAACATCCTTCCGATATCTCATCCTTGTCCACTCTTCCACTATTTAAAAAACAACTGGAAATGCATCTTAATAAATACTGGCTTTGTTCTTGTACCAACCCTGATTGACCTTTCCTTCTTCCTTTCCACTACCATAATTTCTTCCTTCTCTTTTTCCTGTATCCTGATTGTTCCCCTCTTTAATCTCATATATACTGTACAAAAAAAAAAAAATTTCTATCACATTTGTGTGTCAATTTGTTACTCATGCTGTGTTTTATCATTTGTGTATTACAAGTATTTACTTATTTGATTATTAATCTTATCTTGTAAGTGCTATTTCCTCCTATATGTGTTTTACATGTACCAATTCAATTTTGTATACAATCTACTAACTCAATTTTTGTATATAATCTTTTCATCTTTGTTTTCATCCTTTTATCTTTCTATCCTTTTATGTTTTTGTTTAAACTTGTAATAACCATTGGAGCTTTTCTCCCCGGGCCTCCACTGAAAATGGACATACATCCAGCTGGACTAGCCCGGTCAACAAATGTAAAATAAAATAAAATAAAATAAATTGAGCATTCCTTTGATTTTACTGTGATAGGCTGTTATTGTTGAGCATTCCTTTGATTTTACTGTTATAGGCTGTCGTATCAGTCACCAGGATTCCACTGCCTTTATCGGCTTTCATCACCCTCTTCATTCTGTCTTTACAGAGGTTATTGAGTGTTTCTCTTTATGAACAATCTCCGTTATAATGCTTCTTCCTTTGTGGTTTAAGTTCTTTATGAAGACAACTTCGCATTTTGTTTCAAAAGCCGAGATTGTGAGGTGTGGGGGAGCAGAGAAATCACTGGGTGTGGGGGAGCAGATAAATCACTGGGTTTAGACCATTTATCTTTTTTCGTTTCTTTTTTATCCAGAAAAAATATTTTGAGGTTTAGTTTCCTAGCAGAAAGTTTGCACGTCCATTATTGTTTGTGTTACGTCTCCCCTTTTGTGGGGAACAAAGATGAGGCCTTTTTCCAGTAGTTTCAGTTCTGCTGTGGAAAGTGGTTTCTCGGAGTGATTCCAAACTTTTGTTCGTTTCCATTCGAGTTGTTCCTTCAGTTTGGCAGCACTGGGGGAGTTGCCCAGAGGGCTATTTTATTTGGAGAAAATCCATTTTCAGGCATATTTTTCTGTAAGAGGGGAAAAGCTAGCAGGCTGAATCTCTACAGGTACACAGAGTACTATCCACCCTACAAAAGAGTACTGCTGGCTCTGGCATAAATTGCTCTTTCATAGGTTCATAGATAGGTACTAAGCTATCGGCCCAAGGGCCAAAGCAAGCCTAGCCAACAGTGTATTGGCTTCCGCCACCCATGTATTGCTAAATTCCTACCCCTCTATTGAGCAGTGCTCCAGACATAATCCCAAGGGATCACCCATCCACTTATCAAGGTCTTTCTTGAATGATGCTAATGATGAGCTCTGATTGATGTGGATGGGAATTTTGTTCCAGAGCATGGGAACTCTCTGAGACAAGAATTTATCCCACCAGCATGTCCTGTTTATTGTTGTGGTGAGGTTTAGGTCCCTACAGTGTGTGACTCGGGGAGATTGGGATTTCTTCAAGTGGAGCATGTCCAGCAATTCCAGGTTTAACATAGCTTTGTATGTCAGACAGTGGTCTCCTTGGGGTAAGCAGTATACGACCGAGTAGAGTTTGAGTTTCTTGAGCTGGTCAGCATAGGGCAATTGTTTCAGGCCAGCAATCCTCTTGGTGAGATAGTTTTGGGGCCTCTCAAGTTGCTGTAGGTGTCTTGAGAGATACTTGCCAAACGGGGCATTATATTCAATGAGAGGTCTGATAAGTGATGAGTAGAGGGGAACAATGACTTCCTTATTCCTAGATGCAAACCCTTTTGTGATTAGGTGGGTCACGTAGAAATATTTTTCTGACCACTGTGGCAATGTGGTTATTAAAGGAGAGGTTACTATCCACTTGGGTCCCAAGGTCTCATCACACTTTCTGTATTAAGTGAACTTCCCCCTCTTTGGTAATTCATGGGTACCGTGTTTTTACCAAAGGGGATAACAATGCACTTTTTGGCATTTAGCTTGAGGCCATGATGTTGACACCAGGTGTCTGTCTCGGTGAGGCCCTTTTGCTGGATGTCTATGTCAGCAGGGAAATCGATAATGGCACCTAGTTTGCAGTAGTCTGCGAACTTGGTTAACCATAGACCCTTGGTGTTTGCCTGCACTTCAGAGAAGTATATACCAAACAGGAGGGGTCCCAAGACTGAACCCTGGGGTACACCACTTGTCACTGGTTTGGAGTCAGATCTGGAGTCTGCAACTCTTACCGTGTGAGTTCTGTCCATGAGCCAGTTGGCCACCCATCTCATGACGTAAGGGTTTATGTTAAGGTTGATGAGTTTATCTATGATTCCTGTATGAGGGCTTTAGCGAGGTCCAGATAGGCTGTGTGGACTACCCTGCCCTTGTCTATGGCTTTAGTAACTGTTTCAAAGAAGTCTACCAGGTTTAGGAGACATGACCTACCTTTTACAAATCCGAATAGGGTAGCATCCAGAGTTTGGAGGTTACCAATGTCTTTGTTTATGACTTCCATGATGACACGCTCCATGGCCTTGCAGACTAGGCTTGTCAGGCAAATAGGTCTATAGTTCCCAGGGTCTGTGATGGTTCCTCCTTTGTGGAGTGGGATAACCGTTGCTGTGTGCTATTCTGTGAGCACATAGCCTGTGGTGAGGCTTTGATTGAACATGGATTTTAGGTGGGGGGCTAGTTCATTTTGGAGTTATTGTTAGACACAGCCTGGGATGTTGTCCGGACAAATGGATGCTGTGTTTTTGGCTTTAGAGAGTGCCATTTTTACCTGTGTGTTTGTGATTACTGGGGCTTTTCAACCATCTGGTATAGTTATAGGTCCATTGGGGGGTGAGGGGGGAGTAAAGTTTGCAATGAACCTCTCTGCCAATATGTTGGCATTATCAGTTGGCTCTGTATATTTTCCACCATTCTGTTGTAGCTTGGTGCAGATCTGGGTGTTGCCATGGAGGTTCTTGACATAGCTAAAGAATGCCTTGTGGTTTTCTCTGGAATCCATGGCAATTTTTCTTTCAAAATTAGCTTTGGAGGATTTTATGAGGGATCTTAGTTTCTTACTGGGGCCAGTCAGTAAGTTCCTCCATACCTGGGTTTTTACTCTTTTGCAACAATTTCGTCCTTCTGTTGTAGAGTTTGTTAATAGCAGGGGACCACCAGATCGGCTTCCTTTTTCTGGAGGATAGCGTCTTGGTTTTGTTGGGGATAGCATGATCCATGCACTCATGCAGGTGCTTGTAGAGTGCATTTGTGTAGGATTCAGCAGTTATGACTGTATTGACTGTGTTATCCATCTGCAGGGGCGTTGTGAAGTTAGTCACCTCAGTTTTGAGTAGAGTGAGGTTAGCTTTGGAAAATTTTTTTACGATGGTTTCCTTGTGTGTGGGTGGGGTCGGGATGTGGATATCTGGGGTGATTAGTTTATGGTCTGATCTAACAAGCGAGGAGTTGATCTCAGGCATTGAGCACCCATCACCCATGTTGGTGATGACCAGGTCCAGAATACTGTTGCCCCTGGTGGGGGTATTGACTAGTTGATCCAGGGCATTAGAGTTAATAAATTCCAGGAATCGTTGAGCAAGGGGGTTATTACAAGAGTAGTATTCCCAGTTTATGTTAGGGTAGTTGAAATCGCCCATTATTATGGTATTTAGTTGGGCCCTCATTTTTTCCAATGTCTCCAGGAATGAGGAGTGAGGGTCCTGGGTCATGGTGGGGGATCTATAACAAGCTTCAATTTGGAATGCATTTTTTGCCCTGGGTTAGTTGCACTTGGATGATTTCAGAGGCATCGTGTTTTGCAACTAGCCTGGAGGTGTGGATGTCCTTGATAAATATGGACACACCTCCGCCCTTCATGTTTTGGTCCGGGTTTTGTGGCCGAAACGTGTGCTATGAATTATAGCCAGGTAGTGCTGGGGTGCTCTCGGGAACCAGGTCTCAGTCACTGCACAGATATCGATGTTCTCCATTTTGAGGAGTGCCTCGAGTGAGTGCATTTTGAGGTTTAGACTCCTAACATTGAGTAACATTGCCCTCAGTTTTATGTTACCTGTAGTTCCTATGGTGGTGGGTTTACTTTTTGAGCCTTGCCTAAAAAAGGCACTATAGGGGCGGCAAGAGCCTTGGCCAATATCCTGAATCCCAGGGGTGACAGGTGCAGGCCATCTCTGGTGAGCATTATGGCCTGTAAAGCATGTCATCCCAGGCAGACAGATACTGGATCCCCTTTGAATGACACCAGAAGCTTAGCCAATTGCTGAAGTTGATCATCTTATCCTTGTACTGTGGTATCATTTTTGGTGAAGGTCGAATGTTACTCAGGGCTAGGGCCATATCTGCCTGGGCTAAAAGATCAGAGAGCTCTTCCATGTAGTCCCAGGAGGTACATCTTAGGTGATTTACACCAACATGGACTATGACAGTCTCATATTTGTACTTGCCTTGTAGTGACCTGAGTGCATGCATTATGTGGTGGATTCTGGCACCTGACAAGCAGCTGACAGTAACCTTCTCTTTATCCAGCCTGGTGAGTGGGACATCGATGTGCCTGACTATAGAGTCACTTATCACTAGTGTGTTGGGTATGTTGTTTTGCCTTATGGGCTGTGGTTGTGTGGCACACAGAGTTTGTGGGCTATGTGTTGTTTGGGGTATGTTTGTAGGAGGAGGTTGCTTGTGTGTCTGATTTGGAGGCCTCTGTTGCCTAGGCAGATCAGAGCCTCCATATATTTCTTGGTGTTTCTATGTGTGGGTTTTGGAGGTGTTGGTTTAGTTGGTCTGTGTGTTGTGAGTGGGGTGTTATGAGTTGTTACCTTTTCCGCTTGACTGTCTGTTCCAGTCTTGGTTAGAGAGAGCTTTGCCTCTAGATTGGCTGTATAAGTGCATCTCTTGCAAGTACTAGTGTTTGGTGGTAGGAGGAGAGGGTTGTCTGTGTACTTGAGGCAGTTGTAGCATTGCTTCAAGATGCCCAGTCTCATCAGGTAGGCTGGAGAATACACTAGGAGCTGTCTCTTGGACATGCCTGAATAAGCAGGGAAGTATAAAGACTATTCCCTTCTGGCAGATGCAGGGGTTGTGTGTGTAGTGCTGCAGTAGATTTAGAGCAGGTGCTGGGCTGAAAGGTGCGTGTCTAAGGGCTTTACGCTGAAAGACAGACAAGTTATAAGGGAAAAACTGAAGAGCAGACTTTGTGGAGCCGGGGATGGTAAACCCCAGCTAACCGGTGCTGTGTAGTGCGCAAAAGCGGGTTTTTATAGCAGGAAGATAAAAGAGAGAGAAATTAGCCCAAAATGGCCAATAAACTACAAATTCTGAGCTGAAAACCACTCCTCCAGGGACAGATAGGCTGCGCAAAGCTCCCCACTCTCACTGGTGAACAGAGAAACTTCCTTCTATCCAAGTAAGGTATGGGCCAACACAGAAACTACAATACAGCCCTGGATTCAGCAAACTCTGAATACTGGACTCTACTAGCTTCAGAAAGACAGGAAACAAGTATAGGATAGCTTATTTTTTTTAAGAAATTAAGGCAGTTAAGACAAAATAAACACTTACAAAGCACAGAAAAACAGCTATCGCATGTGAGTGTGACTGTTCATTGTTTTTAGCTTTCTCTATGCATTTCCAGCCTATTTTTACACAGAGAAAAATCATCTGAAAACTGGATTTTCTCCAAGAGGGGAAAAGCTAGGGGGCGGAAACTCTACACATAGGCAGAGTACTATTTACCCTACAAAAGGGTACTTCAAGCCTGGCTCTGGCATAAATTTCTTTTTCAGTATGACTGTTTACTGTTTTTAGCTTCCTCTATGCTTTTCCAGTCAATTTTTACATAAAGAAAAATAAGTCTGAAAACTGGATTTACTCCAAGATGGGAAAAGGTAGGAGGCTGAAACTCCACAGGTACACAGAGTACTATCCACCCTACAAAAGGGTACTGCAATCCTGGCTCTGGCATAACCTGCTATTTCAATAGGACTGTTTATTGTTTTAGCTTTCTCTATGCATTTCCAGCCTATTTTTACTAGGAGAAAATCCAGTTTTCAGGGGTTATTTTTCTCGTAAGAGGGGAAAAACTAGGTTGCTGAAACTCTACAGGTACACAGAGTACTATCCATCCTACAAAGAGGTACTGCAATGCTGGCTCTGACATAACTTGCTCTTTTAGTATGACCATTTATTATTTTACCTTTCTCTAGCGTGTCCAGCCTATTTTTACTTGGAGAAAATCTTATTTTTCAGGTGTATTTTTCTCTAAGTAAAAATAGGCTGGACATGCTACAGAAAGGTAAAATAATAAATGGTCATACTAAAAAAGCAAGTTATGCCAAATAAATCATGGCAGTACTTCTTTATAAGGTGGATAGTACTCTGTGTACCTGTAGAGTTTAAGATTTTCTCAAAGAGAGGAAGAGCTAGGAGGCTGAAACTCTTCAGGTGCACAGAGTACTATCCACCCTACAAAAGGGTACTGCAATCCTGGCTCTGGCATAACTTGCTCTTTCAGTATGACCGTAAATATGGCAGCCTCTGAATGTGCTGGTGCTGCTTTAGCAGCTAATTCTTTTCATTCTACCAGTCTGCTGAATACTTCAAGTCCTATTATCAAATCTGCTCAGTTAATGGTTACCGATTCATTGCAGGAACAATTGTCATCTTCCCAGGCTTCTAGGAACTCGCAAACCAGCAGTTTGCTATCATGGGACTCTGATTTACCTCCGCCGAATGGCTCAATGTCTTCCTTTTTGCTCAACTCTGAAGATTTTGCTTCTTGTGGTAGCCCAAAGGTTGTGGAGCCTTCTATTGCACAGCAAAAAGGTCAAACATCTGATTCTGCTGTGCCTTTTGTTGGTACGAGTGAGAAATCATCTGTTTTTGTTGGTGTGGGTTCTGTGGCTTTTCCTGTGACTGCCGGTACTTCCAGATCTTCTTCTGCAGGCTTTCAGCTCTCTTTTTTTGGCTGCTTCTTCCACTGCCCAGGTGGGGGAGCTCCATGAGTGCAGTTACAGGCTGCATTGACTTCGTCTCAGTCTTAAGCATTTGCAGGTGCTGGCAGGTTGGCTTCCAAACCGTATGTTAGAATTAAATCAGTTAAAGGTCTGCCAATTTCAAAGCAGTAGTTGTGGGAGACTTTATTGAAGCCATCTGGTGTTTTACCTCGGTCTGTGATACAATGGGGCCAAGAAGCTTTTGCTGACGTATTTTTTGAAGTGCAGGAATCTGCAGCTGATTTTGCTGCTTTTTTCATGCAGCATAGGAATTCGTTGCCTTGGTCAGATTTTGATATTTCACAGCTAGATATCCAATTGATAAGGAAGATTCAACTGAACTTCAGAACCATTTATGTCACAGCTGATGATATCAACTCCTATCTTTTCTGTTATTGTAGCCAGGTATATATTATCACTAAAACCTATGCTAAGGAAATACTTGGTGTCTGGGATGGTGGGTGGGAGGCTGTGGTTTCAATGTCTGTCACACCTCAGGGTTTGCAGCATACTCCAGGCATTTGTTTTATATCTGGTCAACATGGGGTGTTACACTATGCAGGGCAACCCCAATGTTGTTTTTTTCTGTGGGGACTTCTCGCATGTTGTGCAAGTGTGCCCTGCCAGGAAATGTTCCCTTTGTGGATCCTTGGAACATTTCACTAAAGCTTGTAAAGTACACTGCACATTCTGTGGTGCTCTGCATCATTGGGCTGACTGCCCGTGGGCTTTTTTATCTGCCTCTGCTTCTTTGGCTCAGGAGGACACTGTTGTGTGGGGAGCTTCTTCTGCTTTGGTGGATCCCAATCCACGTTTGGATTCTGCTGTCGCTGAGGTGGATACTCCTCCTTTGCTCCCTATGAATATGGATCAGTCGGTGGATTCACTTGTCAACGTTGGTGACACTGCTGTCGCGGTGTCTGAGGCTGCTGCTCCACTGGTCTTCTCTGTACCAATGTCTGAAACCATGGTGTTAGTATCGGATGAAGATTCTTATACTACAGAGAAGGATGAGGCCATCTTACTGTCGAAACCCGATGGTATGAATCATGATGGGGCAGTGGCATCAGATGCTGCTCCAGTGCCTGCAGGGGAGTCTTTTGTTACTGATGATGGTTCTGCAGGGGATGCTGAATCCTCTTGTTTTGTGAAAGCAGAAACAGTCTGCTAAATGTCTAAAGTTGTCAGGACAGAAGGCAAAAGGCATTGGATGACTTGCACATTGCTTTCTGCAATATCAACTCTATGGTTTCCTCTCAGAAGAGATTTCAGGTGCTGGACTGGATTTCAACATTACTAGTGGACATAGTGTGTTTATTGGACGTTGGTATTTTTCCTTATTCTTTATTAAACCAATGGTCTGATTTATGGGGTGAAAGGGTCTATATTTCTTTGGGAATGGACAGGCATCTTGGATCTTTGTAAGAAGATTATATCATTGTCCATGATTTCTTACATTTAGTTCCAAGACGTTTGACCAAAAATGGACGCATCAAATAAAAACAATTTTATCTTTTGTTGTTTATTTATACTTATCTTGTTCTGTCTGAAAGGATGCAGTTCTTTTCTTTTCTTTTTTCATATTTGCTAGTTGATTAACCAGTCATAGTATGTGGTGATTTTAATGCCCACTTATTAGCATGGGTCAATCACGTCATATATTGACTTTTGCTGGTATTCCCTGGGCATGGCGGTTGATTTGCTTACTACACATTTACTTCCTTTTACTGATCATTTTGTTTTGATGTACATATTTGGGGTCAGGCAGGAGTCACTTAAAGGGAAGGTTTTTTTTCGATTGCCATCCTTATATTTAGATACTGCTGATTGGGGGAAGGTTTTTCTGGAATTATGGCACGATCACTTATCCCTGGTCTTTCTTTATGATGACATTTTGTTATGGTAGAATGATTTCAAGAGCAAATTAGTTTCTAGGTATAAATGGTTTTTGCATCCTTTTCACATTAATTTGAAGGACTCCACTCTTAGAGCTTACAGGGAATATCAAGACTGCAATAAAGCAGACCTTACTTTGCTCTGACTGCACTGCACACATTTTTTGATTTGATAGGAGAAGGGATCTTGTGAAGTTGTATCATCTAACTCATATTGTGCATGGCAAAGGAGAAGTTTTCTTGCCTTATGTAGGGAGGAAGAAAGTTATTAAAGACTACTATGTTGAAAGGTAAATTAAAAATGCTGGTTACTGCCACAGCACGCTTGCTTATAAAAAAGATAAGTAAATGGATAAATAACTCAAGCAAGCGTTGACAGAGTGAGAAATAACCTTCTATGTGTAAAAAATCCAAGTAATCCGGTCTTCTGAGACAAATAATTCAGTTTATTACACAGATAAACCACGATAAGCGCTTTCACTAACTAGTAGCTTCTTCAGATCACAAACAGGAAGCACAGGAACCATGTGCTTTAAATATCTGCATGTTAATTAATCAACCAACTTTTAAAGCAGAAGCGCCATAAAACCTAAAAACTAAATATATAAACATAAAATCATCTCAAGATGCAACAGAAATAAACAATGGTGTATGCATATTACTTTTAAAAAATTAAAATAACTTAATTCCATAAGAAACAATAAGAATTGAAGTAAATATAAGAACATGTTGTGAGCAGCATACTATCAAGTACGAAAGTGTATACAGCCTAATACATAACTGCATGTGATAGTCATATTATTAATAATACGGGCAACTTAGAAACTATACATAGTAGATGCCATCAAAACATGAAACCATATACAAGTCGAAGAACTATTATCAACCAAAGTGATACTTGGTATAATAAGGTCAGTGCATAAACAAAGATGTATATCTGCATATGTATAAAAATGTGTATATAAATGTAGTGTCTTAATAAATATATGTATCTAAATATAAAAGAATGAATGAATGTGTACAAAAATATAAATAA
The DNA here is from genome assembly GCF_019279795.1 of Protopterus annectens. NCBI lineage: Eukaryota > Metazoa > Chordata > Ceratodontiformes > Protopteridae > Protopterus > Protopterus annectens. The sequence continues at coordinate 1,052,451,439 of NC_056748.1, forward strand.
ATAAATGAATAAATAAATAAGTTATTGTCTAAAAATGAAGCTAAAACCATTAACATTAACAGTATTACAATATAAAATGAATAAATTACTCAAAAATGTGATATATGTATGTGTATGTATATGTATGGGAACAAATATCAGAGCACATTGAATTCTTAAAAATTTCAGAACTTAGTGTGCCTACGTTTCTTTAGGTGTGGTCTGATAGATGCCCTTTCATTTAAACCATGACCTTTATCAGCTCTCAGCAAAATAATCCACCTACTTTCTCTATCTTGGTATGATTCATGATGTCACCTCCTCTTACATTAACATTCATTTTCTCCAGCACCCTAAACATGAACTTGTGTTCAGGACTTGTTTGTGTCACATGCTTGGCCAATGCATTCTGCAGATTACCTTTCTTTATATTATAACAGTGTTCCCTTATTCTGTCTCTTAATACCCTATTCGTTTTACCAACATAGAAACATGAACACAGTTCACATACAGCAAGGTATATGACATCAGGTGTCATACAGTTGGCATTGGCTCGGTATATATTTCCCTCTGTGTATCTGGATGTATAAATACTATGCTAGAATCTATTGAGGAGCAAAAGTTGCATTGTCCACAAGGTGTGGTTCCATAACTAAGACTCGGTGCGTATTCTTGTTTGGTGGATAACAAAGAAATCTTTTAAGATTCTTCTTATTCCTATAGGTAAGGACGGAGAATCACCTACAATGTTTGTCAATATGACATCAGTTTGTAGTATGTTCCAATTTTTGGAGATGATCTCTCTAATTTGTTTATTATCTGCTGTATATGAAGTCAGAAACCTAACTTTTGCATTTGTGACTTCTTTGACATCATTCATTACTATAGGCTTGGGCCCAAAATATGGGGTACCTGATGTCGAACGTAAACTTAGAGCATTATCAAATTGTAAATCTACCTCCGTAGAATTATAACCTCTCTCAGCAAACTTCTCTCCCAAGTCATATAAGTCTGCCATAAAGCCTTTGTCATTGGAATTCAACCTAGACATTCGTAGGGTCTGTCCTTTGACTATGTTACTGAAAGCATACTGAGGATGCATACTAGTTCTGAATAGTAAAGTGTTCCTATAACAGGGTTTCCTAAAAATCCCAGTGTTAAACATTCCACAATCGAGTTTTTCGACATATAAATCTAAAAATTCAATTTTCAATAATGAATATTTCATTGTAAATTTCAAACATGGTGTAATGTTATTCAAAACCATATTGAAACTAAGCAATTCTTCTATATTACCATCCCATAGAATAAACACGTCATCCACAAAACGTCTATAAAATCTTACATATTTCTTAAACATGTATTCTTTGAATAATAACTGTTCTTCCCAGTAAGCTAGGAACATATTGGCGTAGCTGTTGGCACAAGGAGTGCCCATAGCTACGCCGTCTAATTGCTGATAAATATTATCAGTAAACATAAACACATTATTTTCCAGCACTAGCTCAAGGAAATGTACCAACAAGTCAATTAAAACATTGTCATAGGTACTATGTTCTGTAAGATATTTACTAACATAAGTTAGACCAAGATCATTAGGGATGACTGTAAATAATGATTGTATATCAAAAGTTACTAAAATCAGATTATGGCAGACTTATATGACTTGGGAGAGAAGTTTGCTGAGAGAGGTTATAATTCTACGGAGGTAGATTTACAATTTGATAATGCTCTAAGTTTACGTTCGACATCAGGTACCCCATATTTTGGGCCCAAGCCTATAGTAATGAATGATGTCAAAGAAGTCACAAATGCAAAAGTTAGGTTTCTGACTTCATATACAGCAGATAATAAACAAATTAGAGAGATCATCTCCAAAAATTGGAACATACTACAAACTGATGTCATATTGACAAACATTGTAGGTGATTCTCCGTCCTTTACCTATAGGAATAAGAAGAATCTTAAAAGATTGCTTTGTTATCCACCAAACAAGAATACGCACCCGAGTCTTAGTTATGGAACCACACCTTGTGGACAATGCAACTTTTGCTCCTCAATAGATTCTAGCATAGTATTTATACATCCAGATACACAGAGGGAAATATATACCCGAGCCAATGCCAACTGTATGACACCTGATGTTATATACCTTGCTGTATGTGAACTGTGTTCATGTTTCTATGTTGGTAAAACGAATAGGGTATTACGAGACAGAATAAGGGAACACTGTTATAATATAAAGAAAGGTAATCTGCAGAATGCATTGGCCAAGCATGTGACACAAACAAGTCCTGAACACAAGTTCATGTTTAGGGTGCTGGAGATAATAAATGTTAATGTAAGAGGAGGTGACATCATGAATCATACCGAAGATAGAGAAAGTAGGTGGATTATTTTGCTGAGAGCTGATAAAGGTCATGGTTTAAATGAAAGGGCATCTATCAGACCACACCTAAAGAAACGTAGGCACACTAAGTTCTGAAATTTTTAAGAATTCAATGTGCTCTGATATTTGTTCCCATACATATACATACACATACATGTATCACATTTTTGAGTAATTTATTCATTTTATATTGTAATACTGTTAATGTTAATGGTTTTAGCTTCATTTTTAGACAATAACTTATTTATTTATTCATTTATTTATTTATATTTTTGTACACATTCATTCATTCTTTTATATTTAGATACATATATTTATTAAGACACTACATTTATATACACATTTTTATACATATGCAGATATACATCTTTGTTTATGCACTGACCTTATTATACCAAGTATCACTTTGGTTGATAATAGTTCTTCGACTTGTATATGGTTTCATGTTTTTGATGGCATCTACTATGTATAGTTTCTAAGTTGCCTCGTATTATTAATAATATGACTATCACATGCAGTTATGTATTAGGCTGTATACACTTTCATACTTGATAGTATGCTGCTCACAACATGTTCTTATATTTACTTCAATTTTTATTGTTTCTTATGGAATGAAGTTATTTTAATTTTTTAAAAGTAATATGCATACACCATTGTTTATTTCTGTTGCATCTTGAGATGATTTTATGTTTATATATTTAGTTTTAGGTTTTATGGCGCTTCTGCTTTAAAAGTTGGTTGATTAATTAACATGCAGATATTTAAAGCACATGGTTCCTGTGCTTCCTGTTTGTGATCTGAAGAAGCTACTAGTTAGTGAAAGCGCTTATCGTGGTTTATCTGTGTAATAAACTGAATTATTTGTCTCAGAAGACCGGATTACTTGGATTTTTTACACATAGAAGGTTATTTCTCACTCTGTCAACGCTTGCTTGAGTTATTTATCCATTTACTTATCTTTTTTATAAGCAAGCGTGCTGTGGCAGTAACCAGCATTTTTAATTTACCTTTCAACGCTGTTTCTACATTTTCTACGTTGGTTACGTGACTACGAGTGAGTTTCTAGCTACTGGATATTCTACTAAAGCCATGGCGGATATTGAGCTTCCCTATAAGCCCAGAAGTGAACACCGGGGCAAGGCAGCGATGGAAGCCAAGTTTAAACAGCATCTTGATGGGACTCTTACTACATTGTGGTCGCTAACAACTGAACAACTACCAGCTAATATGGGTGAGCGTGATGTGGATTTTCAGAAAGCTAATTTAATACTTAATGACATAGAGAAACACTTTTATAAATTGAAACGTTTACAAATGCAAAGGCAGCATTTTCAATTTTGTTTAGATAATGCCATTATACCACGTGGGCTCAGGGTGCTCTCTATGCCTAGTCAAGGCAATGAATACCCAGAATTGCTGTCATTGTGGCAGCAGATAAATATTGAGACTAGCCGCAAATATTTACAACTGTTGATTAATTTCTTCAAACCTGAAGAACAAGCTCTAACAAGTAAAATCAATGATTTACAGCAACAGTTATTTAAAGACTATAGAGAGTTGGCTATACATGATTTATTTGACAATATACTTGACTGTGTATCTGCCTATGAGCGTAAACTATTTCAGCAGAAACAAAGTAAAGTTTCAAGGGACATACAGGATTTTAAAACAGGGCAAGTTTTTGTCTGGGAAAGGCATGTCCCAGAAAGTATGCCTGCATCTGTTATCAAGCAAGGCAGCTTACCTCTTCAACAGCATAAGTCTCTACAGAGCACTGGTAAAGTGGTCTCATCTCCTGCAGCTGTTTCTAATGTGCCAGAAATTGCAGGAGAGGCCCCAACCATTGCTAATGAATATGTTGACTCTGATACTATATCTACTGATATTTGTCCTTCTACTAACTTAGCTGCTAGTAATGAGGAAATAGCAACTAGCAATGACTCTATAGATGTTATACATATAACGCATAACAGTATGAATGAAAATGTAAATTTATATCCTACTGTGAATGTTGTTAAGAATAGACTGCTGAATGATCAAGAGCAGGTTGTTAGATCTAAAACAAATGAATTTAAAAAAGGAGCAGCTTTAAATCTTTCCTTCCCTTTAGCAATACGCCAGGAGAAGAACTTAAGCAGAACACGCTCGAACAGTCGAGGGCGGCAAAAAAGGAAATTTTCAGGGGAGCCACTCACCAATACAACGCTAAAGAAAATGTGGACAAATCAAAACAAAATTTAGTTTTTAATTTGTCCAGTGTTCCGCTGTCACAGCATGACATTAATTTATTAGTCAAAGGACTAAGTTTCATTCCTCATAGCAATAGTATGCTAGATGAAACCATCATAGATGTTAGAATGTTTTGCAGAAATGTTATGCTCAAGTACATTTATAATGATACTTCTATTAATAAGATTGATAGTGAATTAACTACTGGCAATGATAAATTTGTGTTTAAGAATCTGAGTGACTATACACCAGTAAATCATCCATTAATTGAAGCATATTTACGCACTACAGAAGATGAGATTTATAAGTATTTTCATAAAAAGAGACTGAACAATTCTAATTTTATGTTTAATAATAATCTGTCATACCACGAAAGAAAGAGCCTTCATAACTTAAGAAATGATTTAAATATAACAATTAGGCCAGCAGATAAAGGCTCTGGCATAGTGGTACTTGATACCATAGATTATCAGAATGAAATGTATAATATGTTAAGTGATGTGTTTTATACAAGAATTGATTTTACTAAGGTCCATGAAATGTGTGCATATGTACATGATATTTTAACAGATATTTATAGAAGTAATTTAATAAATAGAAATGAGTTCAATTATTTATATATTAAGATGCCTACCATCCCAGTTATACATGGAATACCCAAAATACACAAAAGCATTACCACGCCACCCATGAGACCAATAGTCTCAGGGCAAGGATGGGTTACGGAGCACTTGTCAGTTTTTATTGAGAAACATTTAAGGTGTATTTTAAACAATAATGAATTTGTATTGCGTGATTCTAAACAGTTTTTAACAGATTTGTACTATATTAATAATCAAATGGATACTATCCAAAATCTGATTTTAGTAACTTTTGATATACAATCATTGTTTACAGTCATCCCTAATGATCTTGGTCTAACTTATGTTAGTAAATATCTTACAGAACATAGTACCTATGGCAATGTTTTAATTGACTTGTTGGTACATTTCCTTGAGCTAGTGCTGGAAAATAATGTGTTTATGTTTACTGATAATATTTATCAGCAATTAGACGGCGTAGCTATGGGCACTCCTTGTGCCAACAGCTACGCCAATATGTTCCTAGCTTACTGGGAAGAACAGTTATTATTCAAAGAATACATGTTTAAGAAATATGTAAGATTTTATAGACGTTTTGTGGATGACGTGTTTATTCTATGGGATGGTAATATAGAAGAATTGCTTAGTTTCAATATGGTTTTGAATAACATTACACCATGTTTGAAATTTACAATGAAATATTCATTATTGAAAATTGAATTTTTAGATTTATATGTCGAAAAACTCGAATGTGGAATGTTTAACACTGGGATTTTTAGGAAACCCTGTTATAGGAACACTTTACTATTCAGAACTAGTATGCATCCTCAGTATGTTTTCAGTAACATAGTCAAAGGACAGACCCTACGAATGTCTAGGTTGAATTCCAATGACAAAGGCTTTATGGCAGACTTATATGACTTGGGAGAGAAGTTTGCTGAGAGAGGTTATAATTCTACGGAGGTAGATTTACAATTTGATAATGCTCTAAGTTTACGTTCGACATCAGGTACCCCATATTTTGGGCCCAAGCCTATAGTAATGAATGATGTCAAAGAAGTCACAAATGCAAAAGTTAGGTTTCTGACTTCATATACAGCAGATAATAAACAAATTAGAGAGATCATCTCCAAAATTGGAACATACTACAAACTGATGTCATATTGACAAACATTGTAGGTGATTCTCCGTCCTTTACCTATAGGAATAAGAAGAATCTTAAAAGATTGCTTTGTTATCCACCAAACAAGAATACGCACCCGAGTCTTAGTTATGAAACCACACCTTGTGGACAATGCAACTTTTGCTCCTCAATAGATTCTAGCATAGTATTTATACATCCAGATACACAGAGGGAAATATATACCCGAGCCAATGCCAACTGTATGACACCTGATGTCATATACCTTGCTGTATGTGAACTGTGTTCATGTTTCTATGTTGGTAAAACGAATAGGGTATTAAGAGACAGAATAAGGGAACACTGTTATAATATAAAGAAAGGTAATCTGCAGAATGCATTGGCCAAGCATGTGACACAAACAAGTCCTGAACACAAGTTCATGTTTAGGGTGCTGGAGAAAATGAATGTTAATGTAAGAGGAGGTGACATCATGAATCATACCGAAGATAAAGAAAGTAGGTGGATTATTTTGCTGAGAGCTGATAAAGGTCATGGTTTAAATGAAAGGGCATCTATCAGACCACACCTAAAGAAACGTAGGCACACTAAGTTCTGAAATTTTTAAGAATTCAATGTGCTCTGATATTTGTTCCCATACATATACATACACATACATATATCACATTTTTGAGTAATTTATTCATTTTATATTGTAATACTGTTAATGTTAATGGTTTTAGCTTCATTTTTAGACAATAACTTATTTATTTATTCATTTATTTATTTATATTTTTGTACACATTCATTCATTCTTTTATATTTAGATACATATATTTATTAAGACACTACATTTATATACACATTTTTATACATATGCAGATATACATCTTTGTTTATGCACTGACCTTATTATACCAAGTATCACTTTGGTTGATAATAGTTCTTTCGACTTGTATATGGTTTCATGTTTTTGATGGCATCTACTATGTATAGTTTCTAAGTTGCCTCGTATTATTAATAATATGACTATCACATGCAGTTATGTATTAGGCTGTATACACTTTCGTACTTGATAGTATGCTGCTCACAACATGTTCTTATATTTACTTCAATTTTTATTGTTTCTTATGGAATGAAGTTATTTTAATTTTTTAAAAGTAATATGCATACACCATTGTTTATTTCTGTTGCATCTTGAGATGATTTTATGTTTATATATTTAGTTTTTAGGTTTTATGGCGCTTCTGCTTTAAAAGTTGGTTGATTAATTAACATGCAGATATTTAAAGCACATGGTTCCTGTGCTTCCTGTTTGTGATCTGAAGAAGCTACTAGTTAGTAAAAGTGCTTATCGTGGTTTATCTGTGTAATAAACTGAATTATTTGTCTCAGAAGACCGGATTACTTGGATTTTTTACACATAGAAGGTTATTTCTCACTCTGTCAACGCTTGCTTGAGTTATTTATCCAAAGACTACTATGTGTTGTTTGAGGGATTTGCAGGGGCGTTTACACAGTTCTCGGAATGGTATTTTGGAGGTGGTGCACACTTATTTATCTCAGTTATATGGTGGTAAGACAGGTTCTCTGAGGACTTGGTCTGTTCCGTCTATGCATGGTCATTTACCTCAGCATTTGATAGTCCCATTACTTTGCTAGAAGTTAAGGAGGCCATCAACCTGTTAGCTTTGAAGTCCACAGCTCCAGGGGAGGACAGAGTACCTTATAGATTGTATGCATTGATGGATGATGGCCAGTTGCAATTTTTGGTTTTATTTAACACCTGGAGGGAGAATGGCTTTCAGGATTCTTCTTTCCTCAATGTTGCGTTACATTTTATATGGAAAAAGGGGGATAGGACCTCCATTTCTAATTGCAGGCCCATCGCCCTCTGTAATACGGATTATAAAGTGTATATGAAGATCTTTCAACTTCGGTTACGGTCATGCCTGCATTTGTTTTTGGAAGCTGGAGTCTATGGCATTTCTAGGAAGCCTATTCGTGATCTTTTTTTGTTAAAGGAGGTTGCTGCTCAGATGAGGCACAGTTCGGAAGGCATGATGATTTCCTGTGATATCTCACAGGCCTTTGATAACATCTCCCATGCAGTGCTTCTGGCAAATTTGCAAGCTTACAGTTTTGGGCCTGGTTTTTGTAAGTGGATGAGGTCTGTGTTGATTGGTTCATCTGTTTCCCCTGTGATTAATGGGTGGGTTGGTCAGGGAGTTGTGATACTTAATGGCATCAAACAAGGCTGTCCAATAAGTAGCTATTTGCTATCTTTGGTAGACTCTGCAGTCCTTTATCGTTCTTGGTCACAGCTTCTTTTCCCTCCTTATTCCTTTCCCTGAGATGGTGTGTTGGTTCAAAGGGTTTTGTCTAATGCGGATAATATTATTCATTTCTCAGAGGATTTTCTTTCTTTATGTAAGCATTTCTGGTGTTTTATTGCCTGCTTTGAGGGAGGTTGGATGGGTACTAAACTTACAGAAGACAGTTGTTTATTCTGGATCTGTGCCAGTGCCATCCCCATTTCCTGACTAGCAGTTCTCGATCGAGGGGGGGGGTCAAAATTTTAGGTATTCCCTTTGGATCTTTTTCTTTTGTTGCTATTGTGTGCCAAAGAGTGGTGGATTCTGCTTGTCAGCGTTTGTTCCACATTCTGGCTTTCCTATAGGAAAAAAAGTCTATTTGTTGTCTACATTCTTCTTAATATGCCTGCTTTATGTGTTCATGGTTTATTTTTTCCCTTTGTCCTGGGGCTTAGATTTCTGCACCTTTATTTTCATTTGGAAGTGCAGTTTAAATCCCATACGTAGCAGTATTGTGTACTCTTCTATTGACTATTGGGGTTGTTCCTTAAAACACCCTTCTTTGTTTATGCATGTTTATTCTTTACATTGGGTATTTCTTCATTTATACACAGGCCAGGATTCCCTTATAGCTCAGTTATGATTAGCTTCTTACCATTCCTTTTGGGCGTCATGTTTCTGTGTCAGAGCGGTTTCCTCCTCTGAATTACATGATATTCAGCTGATTGTGTTTCAGTATGGTTTTCGCACACTGGATGTTGCACTTCTGCTATGGGGTTGCATGCTCATACTTTGTCTTCTTGGCATACTGCGAATGTCTTTGGTGACTACCCTGTCTATAGGAAACATAGCATTTTGCAAAGGAGACTTTTTTTATAACAGGCACCACATTGGCATGACCTCATGTGGCGCTCTTCGCTAAATAGATTGCCATTACGGGGTTCTCTGAGTCGTGGGGATAGTACCTTTCGCTTGTGCTTTAGAGGATGTCAAGAAATTGAGATTCCAGGACATTTATTTTTTACTTGTGTCAGGACTTTGGGATTATTTTCAGAGGCAGTTTGCTGTGCCTGTACTTTTTCCACTGAATCTGGAAAAATGTCTTTATGACAATTACAGTTGTTTTTGGAATGCTGATATTAGACAAGCTGATTTTATTTTCTGTATTATATTATTTATGTATAGCTCAGTGCAGAGAATTGGATTCCACATTTCGTTGTACTCACTATATTTTATATGAACAACTTTCTGAATTGTTTAGGCGGTGGGGATATACTGATGTAATTTTGTAATTTGTTTTTGATTCTAATTAACCTTTGGATTACTCAATGCATTTCCAGCCTACTTTTGCATAAAGAAAAATATGCCTGAAAACTGGATTTTCTCCAAGAGCGGAAAAGCTAGGAGGCTGAAACTCTACAGGTACAAAGAGTACTATCCACCCTATACAAGGGTACTGCAATCCTGGTTCTGGTATAACTTGCTCTTTCAGTATGACTGTTTATTATTTTTAGCTGTCTCTATGGATTTCCAGCCTATTTTTACATAGAGAAAAATATGCCTGAAAATTGGATTTTCTCCAAGAGGGGAAAAGCTAGGAGGGTGAAACTCTACAGATGGACAGAGTACTATACTGGCACGGTAAGTCTCATAAGCTTCTTTGCTTCCTATCAAAAGCAGGCTCAAAAGCCTCCAGCCAGCGTGGATCTAAGATCTGAGTTTGTGGGCCTCTCAGCACCAAGGGGAGTGAATTTACCTTTTATGAAAGACTACCTATTAAAAATTTTAAAATATTAATACGTTTCTTTTAAAAAATAAACAGTTATATACTCTATGCTATTGTAATTCTAAGGTAGTTGGATGTCAGGATTAATTAGATTAGACTGAGCCTTAGGTAGCCTTAAGTAACTGTGTAAGAGATAGGAAGTGTTTATTATGGACTTGTTTAATTTATTTAATTAATGTTTACACTTCTTGATTCCAGGCCCGCACATGCAAGCTTAAACAAGTCATTGCTCGGCTATTATTATCTTTAATAAGGTCAATATTCTGCTGGTCATTAACCATTCAATCAATTAAATAATATTCAATTAAATATTTTAAAGCCTCTAACATATTTGATTCAATGAGGCTAATGTATTACAAGAATTGGTTTGCATGTTTTTTTCCGCCTGATAGACAAGCAGGCACATGAAAGCAGAAAATGTATTTATTGGCAGAGCACCACATTTTTCTGCTTAACATGTGAGGGGTTTGTAACAATTTACTTGACAAAAAACAAATACGAGAAAATATAACAATGTTATAGGCCTTTATACAGTGTCCGTGCATTTAGAAAATTTTTTTCCCTATTTTCCTTTTCTTTATTTTTCCTTTTCTTTTGCGTACTGAAATGATCATCGCTTTTTGTGGATAAAAAGTTAACTATATATATATATATATATATATATATATATATATATATATATATATATATATCTATAAATAAACTTTTTAAAGACTAGCAAAAACTCAATGGCAACATGTCCCCACCCGCAAAAGCCAGTTTGGCCATTTCCACGCTTTATGGCTTAACTCCTCCAATCATGGGCTCTTGCTCCTAGCCCGCCACTGACTGTTGAACCAACCATTTGCATAGTTACCTAACCCAGCCCATTGGCCGCTAACCGTATATTCTAATAAATCACTGTGATTTGTAATTACCCGCGCCACTTGGAAGCTCATCCAATCACTCCCATTCCTGCCAATCCCCCTGACCAATTAGATGTCTAAACATATTATCCCTCTAATAGGCCGCCCTCCCGCATCCTTCTCCAACCAGTTTTAACCTAAACAGACAGTATCCTATAGTCGGCAGAGGTGCTGCATCCCTCCTCATCACATGTCCAAACCAACGTAATCGTGCCTCTCTGGGTTTGTCTCCAAACCTTCCAACCTGGGCTGACCCTCTAATATACTTATTCCTAATCCTGTCCATCCTCATCATACCCAGTGCAAATCTTAACATCTTTAATTCTGCCACATCCAGCTCAAACTCCTGCCTTTTTGTCAATACCACTGTCTCCAACCCATATAACATAGCTCATCTCACTACCCTCTTGTAGACCTTCCTTTTCACTCTTACAGGTACTTGTCTGTCACAAATCACTCCTGACACTCTTCTCCACTCACTCCATCCCACCTGTACTCTCTTCTTCACCTCTCTTCCACACTCACCGTTACTCTGAACTATTGACCCCAAGTATTTAGACTCATCCACCTTCGCCACCTCTACTCCTTGCATCCTCACCATTCCTCTATCCCCCCTCTCATTCACACACATATATTATGTCTTATTCCTGCCTACGTTCATTCCTCTTCTCTCTAGAGCATATCTCCATCTCTCCAGGGTCTCCTCCACCTGTTCCCTCCTCACACTACAGATCACAATGTCATCTGCAAACATCATAGTCCATGGGGACTCCTGTCTGATCTTGTCTGTCAACCTGTCCATCACCATTGCAAATAAGAAAGGGCTTAGAGCTGATCCTTGATGTAATTCCACCTCCACCTTAAATGCATCCGTCACTCCCACCGCAGACCTCACCATTGTCACACTACCCTCGTACATATCCTGTACCACTCTTACGTACTTCTCTGACACTCCTGACTTCCTCATACAATGCCACAACTCCTCTCTAGGTACCCTGTCATATGCTTTCTCTAAGTCTACAAAAACACAATGCAACTCCTTCTGACATTCTCTGTACTTTTCCATCAACACTCTCAGAGCAAACATCGCATCTGTAGTGCCTCTTCCCAGCATGAAACCATACTGCTGATCACTAATCATCACGCCCCTTCTTAACCTTGCTTCCACTACTCTTTCCCACAACGTCATGCTGTGACTGATCAATTTAATCCCTCTGTAGTTACTACAGGTCTGCACATCACCCTTATTCTTAAAAATTGGTACCAAAACACTTTTTCTCCAATCCTCAGGCATCCTCTCACTTTCCAAGATTTCATTAAACAATCTGGTTAAAAACTCCACTGCCATTTCACCTAAACACCTCCATGCTTCCAGAGGTATGTCATCTGGGCCAACAGCCATTCCATTCTTCATTCTCTTCATAGCTATCCTTACTTCCTCCTTACTAATCCATTGTACTTCATGATTCACTATCCCTACATCATCCAACCTTCTCTCCCTCTCATTCTCTTCATTCATCAACCCCTCAAAGTACTCTTTCCATCTCCTCAACACACTCTCCTTGCTTGTGAGTATGTTTCCCTCATTATCCTTTATCACCTTTATCTGCTGCACATCTTTCCTAGCTCAGTCCCTCTGTCTATCCAATCGGTACAGGTCCTTTTCTCCCTCCTTAGTGTCCAACTTTTCATACAACTCTTCATATGCCTTAGCCTTCGCCACCTCTCTCTCTTTGCCATGCACATCATCTCGTTATACTCCTGTCTACTTTCTTCATGTCTCTGACAATCACGCTTCTTCTTTGCCAACCTCTTTCTCTGTATACTCTCCTGTACTTCCTCATTCCACCACCATGTCACCTTGTTGTCCTTCCTCTGTCCAGATGTGATACCAAGCACCTTTCTAGCCATCTCCCTTACTAGCTCTGCTGTAGTTACCCAGCTATTTGGTAACTTTTCACTGCTACCCAGTGCCTGTCTTAACTCATCCCTGAACTCCACCTCATAATTACCCTTTTTCAATTCCCACCATTGGATCCTTGCTGCTGCCCTCACACTCCTCCTCTTAATTAACCAACATCATCCTACAAACCACCATCCTATGCTGCCTAACTATGCTTTCTCCAGTCACCACTTTACAGTCTCCAATTTCCTTCAAACTGGCCCTCCTACATAAGATATAATCCACCTGTGTGCATCTTCCTCCACTCTTGTATGTCACCCTATGCTCCTCCCTCTTATTAAAATAAGTATTCACCACAGCCATGTCCATCCTTTTCGCAAAACCTACTACCATCTGACCTTCTACATTCCTTTGTTTAACACCATACCTACTCATCACTTCCTCATCCCCTCTGTTCCCTTCACCAACATGCCCATTGAAATCTGCTCCAATCACCACTCTCTCACCCTTGGGTACAGTCATCAACACTTCATCCAATTCACTCCAAAATTTTTCTTTCTCATCCATTGCACACCCAACTTGTGGAGCATATGCACTAACAACATTCATCATTACACCATCAATTTCCAGCTTCATAAACATTACTCTGACACTCTTTTCACCTCCAAAACACTATTAGCATACTGTTCCTTCAGAATAACGCCAACGCCATTTCTCCTTCCATCCACACCATGATAAAACAATTTGAACCCACCTCCAATACACATAGCCTTACTCCCCTTCCATCTGGTTTCTTGCACACACAATATACCAGCCTTCCTTCTGTCCATCATATCAGCTAGCTCTCTCCCTATTCCAGTCATACTGCCAACATTCAAAGTTCTGACTCTCACTACCCTCTGCAGTGACTACGGAAAAAAATCTACCTTTTTCTGCCAAAATGGCTACTGCAGACCTTCAATCAAGCACTATTTCTTTGAAGTTTTCCACTACCTTGGCACCTGTAAATTTTATTACAAATGCAGCATTTTTGGGTGATTCTGCTGTTTTACACACACTGCGTTACGATCGGGACTTCTGTCAGGGCCTAACTGCTAACATCGGTAAAATGGTTTATTTAAATCACCAGTCTCCTGTTTCAACTTTCCAATATAGTCCACAAAAAAGGGTAAAGTTCCTCAAATGAGTATCATAGTTAAAAGCAATAGAAATAAACTCTGAGGCACACCACAACCATAAAAGTTGACTTTATTCCAAAAAATATAAAATCTAAAAAAAGACCTGGTCGGTTAGCGCTTTCGCGTTTATCACAATGCTTCATCAGACTGTATAACCATTAATTAATGGCAAACCCACTTTATAAGAGGCCTCAACTGGTGTACAGACTCTCAACCAATGAAAAACATGCAGTTATTCTTAACTCATATATTTAAAGGTAAAAACATCATAAAAAGTAACCTACTTCTCTCTCATCACATACAAATAATATATAAAGATGTATATAAAACATTGTTAGACATTGCATGTTTTCCATGAATACAATATAACATACTAGAATATATCTGATATATAGCAAAACTATCTACATCTAACTGAAAATATATATATAAAAATATAAATGTATACATAAAAATGTTTAAAACATGTTGTCCTACACCTCAGAAATAGTCACCATAAAAACTATAACTCTAACAACGTACATATGTGATATATATTTTTCTTAAAACATGAACCAGAGACATATTTCTATTAAAAAATAGAAATATATGTGTATAAGCATCAAATGTTCAGCTTAGCAAAACATATGTCATAAAATTCACTTTATTAAATCCATACTCTCATACTAGAGAACCTAATGAGTGTAGGGTCTATCTATGAGAAAGGGTTTTAAAGAGACTCTATCATTGAGTCCATGTGCCCTATCTGCTTGTAACAGCCTCCTAGCTTTTTCCCTCTTGGAGAAAAACTACTTTTCAGGGATATTTTTTCTCTATGCAAAAACAGGCTTGAAATGCATAGAGAAAGCTAAAAACAATAAATGATCATACTGAAACTGGCCATAAAGCCAGAAACAGGATTGCAGTTCCTTGTTGTAGGGTAGATAGCACTCTACACACCTGCAGAGTTTCAGACTCATAGCTTTTTCCCTCTTGGAGAAAAACTACTTTTCAGGGCTTTTTCTATATGCAAAAACATGGTTGAAATGCATAGAGAAAGCTAAAAACAATAAACGGTCATACTGAAACTGGCAGTTAAGCCAGAACCAATCACAGTACCCCTTTGTAGGGCGCGTAGTACTCTACACACCTGCAGAGTTTCAGCATCCTAACTTTTTCCCTCTTGGAGAAAAACTATTTTGAGGGCTATTTATCTCTTTGCAAAAACAGGTTTGAAACGCATAGAGAAAGCTAAAAACAATAAACAGTCATACTGAAACTGGCAGTTAAGCCAGAAGCAGGATTGCAGCACCCCTTTGTAGGGTGAATAGTACTCTACACACCTGCAGAGTTTCAGCCTCCTAGCCTTTTCCCTCTCGGAGAAAAACTACTTTTCAGGGCTATTTTTTCAATATGCAAAAAAAGGCTTGAAATGCATAGAGAGAGCTAAAAGCAATAAACGATCATACTGAAATTGTCAGTTAAGCCAGAATGAGGATTACAGTACCCCTTTGTAGGGTGGATAGTACTCTACACATCTGCAGAGTTTCAGCCTTTTAGATTTTTCCCTCTTGGAGAAAAACTTCTTTTCAGGGCTATTTTATCTCTATGCAAAAACTGGCTTGAAATGCAGAGAGAAAGCTAAAAACAATAAACCATCATTCTGAAACTGGCAGTTAAGCCAGAACCAGGATTGCAGTACCCCTTTGTAGGGTGGATAGTACTCTATACACCTGCAGAGTGTCAGCCTCCTAGCTTTTTCCCTCTTGGAGAAAAACTACTTCTCAGGGCTATTTTTTCTCTATGCAAAAACAGCTTGAAATGCATAGAGAAAGCTAAAAACAATAAATGGTCATACTGAAACTGGCCGTAAAGCCAGAAACAGGATTGTAGTTCCTCGTTGTAGGGTAGATAGTACTCTACACACCTGCAGAGTTTCAGCCTCCTAGCTTTTTCCCTCTTGGAGAAAAACTATTTTTCAGGGCTATTTTTTCTCTAAGCAAAAACAGGCTTGAAATGCATAGAGAAAGCTAAAAACAATAAACGGTCATACTGAAACTGGCAGGTAAGACAGAACCAGGATTACAGTACCCCTTTGTAGGGTGGATAGTACTCTACACACCTGCAGAGTTTCAGCCTCCTAGCTTTTTCTCTCTTGGAGAAAATCTACTTTTCAGTGCTATTTTTTCTCTATGCAAAAACAGGCTTGAAATGCATAGAGAAAGCTAAAAACAATAAACGATCATACTGAAACTGTCAGTTAAGCCAGAATGAGGATTGCAGTACCCCTTTGTAGGGTGGATAGTACTCTACACACCTGCAGAGTTTCAGCCTCATAGCTTTTCCCGTCTTGGAGAAAAAGTACTTTTTAGGGCTATTTTTTTCTCTATGCAAAAGCTGGCTTGAAATCCATAGAGAAAGCTAAAAACAATAAATGGTCATACTGAAAATGGCAGTTAAGCCAGAACCAGCATCACAGTACCACTTTGTAGGGTGGATAGTACTCTACACACCTGCAGAGTTTCAGCCTCCTAGCTTTACCTCTTTGAGAAAAACTACTTTTCAGGTCTATTTTTCTCTTTGCAAAAACAGGCTTGAAATGCATAGAGAAAGCTAAAAACAATAAATGGTCATACTGAAACTGGCAGTTAAGCCAGAAGCAGGATTGCAGCACCCCTTTGTAGGGTGAATAGTACTCTACACCCCTGCAGAGTTTCAGCTTCCTAGCCTTTTCCCTCTTGGAGAAAAACTGCTTTTCAGGGCTATTTTTTCTCTAAGCAAAAACAGGCTTGAAATGCATAGAGAAAGCTAAAAACAATAAACGGTCATACTGAAACTGGCAGTTAAGCCAGAACCAGTATTGCAGTACCCCATTTGTAGGGTGGATAGTACTCTACACACCTGCAGAGTTTCAGCCTCCTAGCTTTTTCCCTCTTGGAGAAAAAGTACTTTTCAGGTCTATTTTTTTTCTGTGCAAAAACAGGTTTGAAATGCGTAGAGAAAGCTAAAAACAATAAACAGTCATACTGAAACTGGCAGTTAAGCCAGAAGCAGGATTGCAGCACCCCTTTGTAGGGTGAATAGTACTCTACACACCTGCAGAGTTTCAGCCTCCTAGCCTTTTCCCTCTCGGAGAAAAAATTCTTTTCAGGGCTATTTTTTCTATACGCAAAAAAGGCTTGAAATGCATAGAGAAAGTTAAAAAAATAAACGGTCATACTGAAACTGGCAGTTAAGCCAGAACCAGGATTGCAGTACCCCTTTGTAGGGTGGATAGTACTCTGTACACATGCAGAGTGTCAGCCTCCTAGCTTTTTCCCTCTTGGAGAAAAACTACTTCTCAGGGCTATTTTTTCTCTATGCAAAAACAGCTTGAAATGCATAGAGAAAGCTAAAAACAATAAACAGTCATATTGAAACTGGCAGTTTAGCCAGAACCACAATTGCAGTACCCCTTTGTAGGGTGGATAGTACTCTACACACCTGCAGAGTTTCAGAATCCTAGCCTTTTCCCTCTTGGAGGAAAACTACTTTTCAGGGCTATTTTTTCTCTATGCAAAAACAGGCTTGAAATGCATAGAGAAAGCTAAAAGCAATAAACAGTCATACTGAAACTGGCAGTCAAGCCAGAACCAGGATTGCAGTACCCTTTTGTAGGGTGGATAGTACTCTACACACCTGCAGAGTTTCAGCCTCCTAGCTTTTTCACTCTTGGACAAACTCTAATACACTTTGCTGTGAAGGAAAGTTTAGTTTGCTTTTATTTTTTGTATTACTGTATTGCCTTTCTATATTTTGAATACTGTAGTTTGTTTTCTTTACCTTGTGTTTTGCTTGCATTCTGTTTTAACAGCATATTAAAATTTCAAAAGAGACCACAGCTCTCTCTGTTCTGAGTCAGGCAGAATTTTTTCCCGCCCTCCCACCTATTTAAGTTGTCTTGTTAAATACCACTGTCTTTCTAGTTGCCCGCCTCTTATGTTAATCTGACCATATATCTCATTTCTCTCTACTTTCACTGGCTTATGTGAGTAATCACAAAATCATCATTTTTGAAATCCCACCCCTTCAATTATTTAAATTTATTGGCTATCCTACAGTATTTCATAGTACCAAAATACAAAAGTGACCACCCCTTTCAATCCATCTTCCTGTTTTAAAAATAGTAACTCTCCACTAAACCTTAACTTTTTAAACAGGTAAAACTCAAGTTACCTACTTTCACATCTAACTTCTCTAGTGCACACTAAAGAGTGCATTCTTTTCAATCTTACCTTTAAGCATCTCTGTGACTAGCACTTTCTCTAATACCTGCTGGAAAGCACTAGGAAGCCTTAAACTCATACAAACACTGAACTTTCCTTGTTAACAAGGAGAAATTAATAGTAGGCACTAAACAGCCTATAATTGCAAAGTACCTTGCTAAGGAAATGGCTCCTATACTTTACAAAGAAAAAAAAAAAAAAGCCCCAAACCAGGCATGTCCAAGGGTCAGCTTCCGGTGATTTCTCCTGTCCACCTGGTGAATCTGGGCATACTGGGGCAATGCAGCAATTGCCTCGTACACAGACAACCCTCTCCTCCTACCACCCAACACTACAACCTATGAGAGATGCACTTACATAGCCAAAATGGAAGCAAAGCTCTCTCCACCCAAGATTGTGCTAAACAGTCAAGAGGAGAAGGTTAACACCCACACTACACCTCAAGCAACACATAGCCCTTCTAAACCCGCACCACCAACACCCACATATAGCAACACTAAATCCACATATGCAGAGGCCCTTAACTGTAACCTGCCCAAGCAACAAAGACCTCTGAAGCTGAAACGCAAACAAACACCAATCACAACCAATGTGTTACATAGTTCACAACACCAGTGTGCCACTCAGCAACAGTCCCTAAGGCAAGACAATGTACCTAACACTTTAGTCACAGGTGACTCTATAGTCCGGCACACTGATGTCCCTCTCACCAGGTTGAATAAGGAGAAAATTACAGTCAGCTGCCTGTCGGGTGCCAGGATCTGCCACATAACGCATGCACTCAAGTCACTCCACAACAAGTACAAATATGACTCTGTCATTGTCCATGTTGGAGTGAATGACTTGAGACGTACCTTCCTGGACTATATGAAAAGAGACATGGAAGAGCTCTTGGATCATGTGGCCCAGGCAGGTATGACCCTAGCCCTGAGTAGCATCCTGCCTTCGCCCAGAATGATACCACAATATAAGGATAAAATGATTGACTTCAACAATTGGCTAAGCTTATGGTGTCATTCAAAGGGGATCCAGTATCTGTCTGCCTGGGATGACATGATTGACAGACCACGATGCTTTGCCAGAGATGGTCTGCACCTGTTGCCCCTGGGATTCAGGTTACTGGCTAAGGCTCTTGCCACCCCTATAGTGTCTTTTTTAGGCAAACTTCAAAGGACAAAACCACTAACGTAACAGGTACAAGCATGCAAAATCTGTAGGTAATGCTACTCAATGCTAGAAGTCTAAACCTCAAAATGCACTCTCTCGAGGCACTCCTAAAAATGGAGAACATCAATATCTGTGCAGTAACTGAGACCTGGTTCAAGGCTCCAGAGATCACCCCTGCAATGCCAGGCTACAACTCTTACCACACTTTTCGGCTACCAAACCAGGACCGAAACACTAAAGGTGGAGGAGTGTTAATATTCACCAAGGATATTCACACCACCAGGCTAGTTGGCCAACACAATGTGTCTGAAATTCTCCAAGTGCAACTAACACTAGGTAAGACTGCAATCCAAATTGTAGCTTGCTACAGATCCCCCACCATATCCCAAGATTCTCACTACACCTTTCTAAACATACTGGAAAATATTAAGATAGAGCCAAACACCCTAATACTGGATGATTTTAACTACCCTGCCATTAACTGGGAAAACTACTCATGTCCCAAAACCTTTGTGCAACGGTTCTTGGAATTCATAAATTCCAAAGCCCTGGATCAACTAATCCATAGTCCCACCAGCGGCTCCAATATCCTAGAACTGGTCATTACCAACATGGGAAATCTATGCTCCATACCTATGGTCACCCCCTCGTTAGGTCTGACCATAAGCTAATCACCCTTAACATCCACATCCCACCCCCAGCCCCCTGTAAAGAAACCACCATAAAAAACTTCTCCAAAGCCAACTTCATGCTACTCATGTCAGAAGTGACAAACTTCATGACACCCATGCAGATGGGAACTGAAAGTTCAACTGCTGAATCCTACACTAAGGCACTGTACGAGCACATCCACTCATGCATGAATCGTGCCATCCCAAATAGAATCAAAATGCTCTCATCCAAAAAAAGGAAGCCAATATGGTGGTCCCCTGCCATAAACAAACTTTACAACAAAAGGAAGAAACTTTTGCAGAAAAGAGGAAAATCCCAGGATGCAAAAAACTCACTTACTAGCCTCAGTAAGAAACTGAGATGCCTCATAAAATCCTCCAAAGCTAGTTACGAAAATAAAATTGCCAAAGATTCCAAAGACAACCACAAAGCATTCTATAACTATGTCAAGAATCTAAATGGCAATGCTCAGATCTGCTCTGAGCTAAAACAGAATGGCATTAAATATACTGATCCGAAGGATATTGCCAATATCCTGGCAGATCGATTCAGTGCCAACTTCACCCCCCTCTCACCACCTAAATGGCCCATCTCAATACCGGAAGATTGCCAAATTCCAGTAATAACGGTCACACAGGTACAAAACACACTCTCTAAAGCCAAGAATACAGCATCCATGGGACCAGATGACATCCCGAGCTGTGTACTACATGAAGTACAATATGAACTGGCACCTCACCTAAGTGTCATGTTTAATCATAGCCTCACCTCAGGTTTCGTGCCCACTGAGTGGCGCAGAGCTACAGTTATCCCAATCTACAAGGGGGGATCCACCTTGGATCCCGGAAACTACCGTCCCATCAGTCTGACAAGCCTTATCTGCAAGGCCATGGAGCGTATTATCATGGAACTTATAAACAAAGACATTGGCAACCTTCGAACACTGGACCCCACCCAGTTTGGGTTTGTGAAGGGCTGATCTTAACTCCTGAACCTGATTGACTTCTTTGAATCAGTCTCCAGAGCCATAGATAAAGGTAAGGTGGTCCACACAGCCTATCTAGACCTTGCCAAGGCCTTTGACACCATCCCCCACTATGGAATCATAGATAAACTTACTAAGTTGGGCATTAATCCCTATGTCACCCAATGGGTTGCTAAATGGCTTACTGATAGAACCCACACTGTTAAAGTAGCCAACTCCAAATCCAGTTCCAGACAAGTGACAAGTGGAGTACCTCAGGGTTCAGTCCTGGGGCTGCTCTTGTTTGGCATCTACTTCTCTGAAGTACAGGTCAACAATAAGGGACTCTGACTAACAAAGTTTGCAGATGACTGCAAACTGGGAGCCATTATTGAATCCCCAAATGATGTGGATACTCTACAAAAGGGCCTTACAGAAACAGATGGTTGGTGCCAGAGCCATGGGCTCAAGCTCAATGCCAAGAAATGTATTGTTATCCCCTTTGGGAAAAAACATGTATCCATGAATTACCATATAGGTGGCAGTACACTAAACACAGAAAGTGTGATAAGAGACTTAGGGACACAGGTGGACAGTGGTCTCACCTTCGATAACCACATCGCCACAACAGTCAGGAAATCCTTCTATGTGGCACACCTCATCACGAAGGGCTTTTCATCCAGAAAAAAGGAGGTCATTGTCCCACTGTACTCATCCCTCATTAGACCCATTATAGAATACAACGCCCCATTTGGTATGTACCTCTCAAGACATCTGCAACAACTGCAAAGGCCTCAGAAATACCTCACTAAAAGAATCACAGGCCTAAAGCAGATGCCCTACGCTGACTGCCTTAAAAAACTCCAGCTATACTCTGTCACATATCGTCTACTCAGAGGCGATCTCTGCTTAACATACAAGGCCATGTCAAACCCAGGGCTGTTGGACATGCTACACTTAAAGAAATCCCAATCCCTTAGAGCTACACGCTCCAGGGATCTAAACCTTGTCATCACAATAAACAAAATATGCTGGAGGGATAGGTTCCTGACCCAGAGACTCCCCAGACTCTGGAATAGACTGCCCATACATGTTAAGCAGAGCACCTCTTTGGACCTCTTCAAGAGGAACCTTGACGATTGGATGGGAGAAAGGAAATTCACCCCAGGGATCATGTCAGTCAGCCTGCTAGACAGGGGTCCAAGAAAGTAAATAATATGGGAAGAAATAGCCAGGGAATTGTTATGGCTAGGCTTGTATAGGCCCTAGGGCTGATAGCCTAGTACCAACCTATGAACCTATTTTTTCTCTATGCAAAAACAGGCTTGAAATGCATAGAGAAAGCTAAAAACAATAAACAATCATACTGAAACTGTCATTTAAGTCAGAATGAGGATTACAGTACCTCTTTGTAGGGTGGATAGTACTCTACACATCTGCAGAGTTTCAGCCTCCTAGCTTTTTCCCTCTTGGAGAAAAACTACTTTTCAGGGCTATTGTATCTCTATGCAAAAACAGGCTTGAAATGCATAGAGAAAGCTAAAAACAATAAACGGTCATACTGAAACTGGCAGTTAAGACAGAACCAGGATTACAGTACCCCTTTGTAGGATGGATAGTACTCTACACACCTGCAGAGTTTCAGCATCCTAGCTTTTTCCCTCTTGGAGAAAAAGTACTTTTCAGGGCTATTTTTTCTCTATGCAAAAACAGGCTTGAAATGCATAGAGAAAGATAAAAACAATAAACGGTAATACTGAAACAGGCAGTTAAGCCAGAACCAGGATTGCAGCACCCCTTTTTAGAGTGGATAGTTCTCTATACACCTGCAGAGTTTCAGCTCCTAGCTTTTTCCCTCTTGGAGAAAAACTACTTTTCAGGGCTATTATTTCTCTATGCAAAAACAGGCTTGAAATGCATAGAGAAAGCTAAAAACAATAAACAGTCATACTGAAACTGGCAGTTAAGCCAGAACCAGGATTTCAGTACCCCTTTTGTAGGGTGGATGGTACTCTACATACCTGCAGAGTTTCAGCCTCCTAGCATTTTCCCTCTTGGAGAAAAGCTACTTTTCAGGGCTATTTTTCTCTATACAAAAACAGGCTTGAAATGCAGAGATAAAGCTAAAAACAATAAATGGTCATACTGAAACTGGCAGTCAAGCCAGAACCAGCATTGCAGTACCACTTTGTAGGGTGGATAGTACTATACACACCTGCAGGGTTTCAGCCTCCTAGCCTTTTTCCTCTTTGAGAAAAACTACTTTTCAGGGCTATTTTTCACTTTGCAAAAACAGGCTTGAAATGCATAGAGAAAGCTAAAAACAATAAATGGTCATACTGAAACTGGCAGTTATGCCATAAGCAGGATTGTAGCACCCCTTTGTAGCGTGAATAGCACCCTACACACCTGCAGAGTTTCAGCTTCCTAGCCTTTTCCCCCTCGGAGAAAAACTACTTTTCAGGGCTATTTTTTCTCTATGCAAAAACAGGCTTGAAATGCATAGAGAAAACTAAAAACAATAAACGGTCATACTGAAACTGGCAGTTAAGACAGGACCAGGATTACAGTATCCCTTTGTAGGGTGGATAGTACTCTACACACCTGCAGAGTTTCAGCCTCCTAGCTTTTTCTCTCTTGGAGAAAAAGTACTTTTCAGTGCTATTTTTTCTCTGTGCAAAAACAGGCTTGAAATGCATAGAGAAAGATAAAAACAATAAACGGTAATACTGAAACAGGCAGTTAAGCCAGAACCAGGATTGCAGCACCCCTTTGTAGAGTGGATAGTTCTCTATACACCTGCAGAGTTTCAGCTCCTAGCTTTTTCCCTCTTGGAGAAAAACTACTTTTCAGGGCTATTATTTCTCTATGCAAAAACAGGCTTGAAATGCATAGAGAAAGCTAAAAACAATAAACAGTCATACTGAAACTGGCAGTTAAGCCAGAACCAGGATTGCAGTACCCCTTTGTAGGGTGGATAGTACTCTGTACAGATGCAGAGTGTCAGCCTCCTAGCTTTTTCCCTCTTGGAGAAAAACTACTTCTCGGCTATTTTTTCTCTATGCAAAAACAGGCTTGAAATGCATCGAGAAAGCTATAAACAATAAACAGTCATACTGAAATTTGCAGTTAAGCCAGAACCAGGATTTCAGTACCCCTTTTGTAGGGTGGATGGTACTCTACATACCTGCAGAGTGTCAGCCTCCTAGCTTTTTCCCTCTTGGAGAAAAACTACTTTTCAGGGCTATTTTTCTCTATGCAAAAACAGGCTTGAAATGCAGAGATAAAGCTAAAAACAATAAACGGTCATACTGAAACTGGCAGTCAAGCCAGAACCAGCAACGCAGTACCACTTTGTAGGGTGGATAGTACTATACACACCTGCAGGGTTTCAGCCTCCTAGCCTTTTATCTTTTTGAGAAAAACTACTTTTCAGGGCTATTTTTCTCTTTGCAAAAACAGGCTTGAAATGCATAGAGAAAGCTAAAAACAATAAATGGTCATACTGAAACTGGCAGTTAAGCCAGAAGCAGGATTGTAGCACCCCTTTGTAGGGTGAATAGCACCCTACACACCTGCAGAGCTTCAGCTTCCTAGCCTTTTCCCTCTCGGAGAAAAACTACTTTTCAGGGCTATTTTTTCTCTACGCAAAAAAAGGCTTGAAATGCATAGAGAAAGTTAAAACAATAAACGGTCATACTGAAACTGGCAGTTAAGCCATAACCAGTATTGCAATACCCCATTTGTAGGGTGGATAGTACTCTACACACCTGCGGAGTTTCAGCCTCCTAGCTTTTTCCCTCTTGGAGAAAATCTACTTTTTTGTGCTTTTTTTTCTCTATGCAAAACAGGCTTGAAATGCATAGAGAAAGCTAAAAACAATAAACGGTAATACACAAACTGGCAGTTAAGCCAGAACCAGGATTGAAGTACCCCATTTGTAGGGTGGATTGTACTCTACACACCTGCAGAGTTTCAGCCTCCTAGCTTTTTCCCTCTTGGAGAAAAAGTACTTTTCAGGGCTATTTTTTCTCTGTGCAAAAACAGGCTTGAAATGCATAGAGAAAGCTAAAAACAATAAATGGTAATACTGAAACAGGCAGTTAAACCAGAACCAGGACTGCAGCACCCCTTTGTAGAGAGGATAGTTCTCTATACACCTGCAGAGTTTCAGCCTCCTAGCTTTTTCCCTCTCGGAGAAAAATACTTTTCAGGGCTGTTATTTCTCTATGCAAAAACAGGCTTGAAATGCATAGAGAAAGCTAAAAGCAATAAACAGTCATACTGAAACTGGCAGTCAAGCCAGAACCAGGATTGCAGTACCCTTTTGTAGGGTGGATAGTACTCTATATACCTGCAGAGTGTCAGCCTCCTAGCTTTTTCCCTCTTGGAGAAAAACTACTTCTCAGGGCTATTTTTTCTCTATGCAAAAACAGCTTGAAATGCATAGAGAAAGCTAAAAACAATAAACAGTCATATTGAAACTGGCAGTTTAGCCAGAACCACAATTGCAGTACCCCTTTGTAGGGTGGATAGTACTCTACACACCTGCAGAGTTTCAGCCTCTTACCTTTTTCTCTCGTGGAGAAAAACTACTTTTCAGTGCTATTTTTTCTCTATGCAAAAACAGGCTTGAAATGCATAGAGAAAGCTAGAAACAATAAATGATCATACTGAAACTGTCAGTTAAGCCAGAATGAGGATTACAGTACTCCTTTGTAGGGTGGATAGTACTCTACACATCTGCAGAGTTTCAGCCTCCTAGCTTTTTCCCTCTTGGAGAAAAACTACTTTTCAGGGCTATTTTATCTCTATGCAAAAACAGGCTTGAAATGCATAGAGAAAGCTAGAAACAATAAACGATCATTCTGAAACTGCCAGTTAAGCCAGAACCAGGATTGCAACACCCCTTTGTAGAGTGGATAGTTCTCTATACACCTGCATAGTTTCAGCCTCCTAGCTTTTTCCCTCTTGGAGGAAAAACTACTTTTCAGGGCTATTTTTCTCTATGCAAAAACAGGCTTGAAATGCAGAAATAAAGCTAAAAATAATAAACGGTCATACTGAAACTGGCAGTCAAGCCAGAACCAGCATCACAGTGCCACTTTGTAGGGTGGATAGTACTATACACACCTGCAGGGTTTCAGCCTCCTAGCCTTTTTCCTCTTTGAGAAAAACTACTTTTCAGGGCTATTTTTCTCTTTGCAAAACTGGCTTGAAATGCATCGAGAAAGCTAAAAACAATAAATGGTCATACTGAAACTGGCAGGTAAAATAGAACCAGGATTACAGTACCCCTTTGTAGGGTGGATAGTACTCTACACACCTGCAGAGTTTCAGCCTCCTAGCTTTTTCCCTCTTGGAGAAAATCTACTTTTCAGTGGTATTTTTTCTCCATGCAAAAACAGGCTTGAAATGCATAGAAAAAGCCAAAAACAATAAATGATCATACTGAAACTGTCAATTAAGCCAGAATGAGGATTACAGTACCCCTTTGTAGGGTGGATAGTACTCTACACATCTGCAGAGTTTCAGCCTCCTAGCTTTTTCCCTCTTGGAGAAAAACTACTTTTCAGGGCTATTTTATCTCTATGCAAAAACAGGCTTGAAATGCAGAGAGAAAGCTAAAAACAATAAACGATCATTCTGAAACTGGCAGTTAAGCCAGAACCAGGATTGCAGCACCCCTTTGTAGAGTGGATAGTTCTCTATACACCTGCATTGTTTCAGCCTCCTAGCTTTTTCCCTCTTGGAGAAAAACTACTTTTCAGGGCTATTCTTTCTCTATGCAAAAACAGGCTTGAAATGCATAGAGAAAGCTAAAAACAATAAACGGTCATACTGAAACTGGCAGTCAAGCCAGAACCAGGATTGCAGTATGCCTTTGTAGGGTGGATAGTACTCTGTACACCTGCAGAGTATCAGCCTCCAAGCTTTTTCCCTCTTGGAGAAAAACTACTTTTCAGGGCTATTTTATTCTCTATGCAAAAACAGGCTTGAAATGCATAGAGAAAGATAAAAACAATAAACGGTAATACTGAAACAGGCAGTTAAGCCAGAACCAGGATTGCAGCACCCCTTTTTAGAGTGGATAGTTCTCTATACACCTGCAGAGTTTCAGCTCCTAGCTTTTTCCCTCTTGGAGAAAAACTACTTTTCAGGGCTATTATTTCTCTATGCAAAAACAGGCTTGAAATGCATCGAGAAAGCTATAAACAATAAACAGTCATACTGAAACTTGCAGTTAAGCCAGAACCAGGATTTCAGTACCCCTTTTGTAGGGTGGATGGTACTCTACATACCTGCAGAGTTTCAGCCTCCTAGCTTTTTCCCTCTTGGAGAAAAACTACTTTTCAGGGCTATTTTTCTCTATGCAAAAACAGGCTTGAAATGCAGAGATAAAGCTAAAAACAATAAACGGTCATACTGAAACTGGCAGTCAAGCCAGAACCAGCATTGCAGTACCACTTTGTAGGGTGGATAGTACTATACACACCTGCAGGGTTTCAGCCTCCTAGCCTTTTTCCTCTTTGAGAAAAACTACTTTTCAGGGCTATTTTTCTCTTTGCAAAAACAAGCTTGAAATGCATAGAGAAAGCTAAAAACAATAAATGGTCATACTGAAACTGGCAGTTAAGCCAGAAGCAGGATTGTAGCACCCCTTTGTAGGGTAAATAGCACCCTACACACCTGCAAAGTTTCAGCTTCCTAGCTCTTTCCCTCTCGGAGAAAAACTACTTTTCAGGGTTATTTTTCTCTATGCAAAAACAGGCTTGAAATGCATAGAGAAAACTAAAAACAATAAACGGTCATACTGAAACTGGCAGTTAAGACAGGACCAGGATTACAGTATCCCTTTGTAGGACGGATAGTACTCTACACACCTGCAGAGTTTCAGCATCCTAGCTTTTTCTCTCTTGGAGAAAAAGTACTTTTCAGAGATATTTTTTCTCTATGCAAAACAGGCTTGAAATGCATAGAGAAAGCTAAAAACAATAAACAGTCATACTGAAACTGGCAGTCAAGCCAGAACAAGGATTGCAGTACCCCTTTGTAATGTGGATAGTACTCTGTACACATGCAGAGTGTCAGCCTCCTAGCTTTTCCCTCTTGGAGAAAAAATACTTTTCAGCTATTTTTTCTCTATGCAAAAACAGGCTTGAAATGCATCGAGAAAGCTAAAAACAATAAACAGTCCTACTGAAACTTGCAGTTAAGCCAGAACCAGGATTTCAGTACCCCTTTTGTAGGGTGGATGGTACTCTACATACTTGCAGAGTTTCAGCCTCCTAGCTTTTTCCCTCTTGGAGAAAAACTACTTTTCAGGGCTATTTTTCTCTATGCAAAAACAGGCTTGAAATGCAGCGATAAAGCTAAAAAAAATAAATGGTCATGCTGAAACTGGCAGTCAAGCCAGAACCAGCAACGCAGTACCACTTTGTAGGGTGGATAGTACTATACACACCTGCAGGGTTTCAGCCTCCTAGCCTTTTATCTTTTTGAGAAAAACTACTTTTCAGGGCTATTTTTCTCTTTGCAAAAACAGGCTTGAAATGCATAGAGAAAGCTAAAAACAATAAATGGTCATACTGAAACTGGCAGTTAAGCCAGAAGCAGGATTGTAGCACCCCTTTGTAGGGTGAATAGCACCCTACACACCTGCAGAGCTTCAGCTTCCTAGCCTTTTCCCTCTCGGAGAAAAACTACTTTTCAGGGCTATTTTTTCTCTATGCAAAAAAAAGGATTGAAATGCATAGAGAAAGTTAAAACAATAAACGGTTATACTGAAACTGGCAGTTAAGCCATAACCAGTATTGCAATACCCCATTTGTAGGGTGGATAGTACTCTACACACCTGCGGAGTTTCAGCCTACTAGCTTTTTCCCACTTGGAGAAAATCTACTTTTTTGTGCTTTTTTTTCTCTATGCAAAACAGGCTTGAAATGCATAGAGAAAGCTAAAAACAATAAACGGTAATACACAAACTGGCAGTTAAGCCAGAACCAGGATTGAAGTACCCCATTTGTAGGGTGGATTGTACTCTACACACCTGCAGAGTTTCAGCCTCCTAGCTTTTTCCCTCTTGGAGAAAAAGTACTTTTCAGGGCTATTTTTTCTCTGTGCAAAAACAGGCTTGAAATGCATAGAGAAAGCTAAAAACAATAAATGGTAATACTGAAACAGGCAGTTAAACCAGAACCAGGACTGCAGCACCCCTTTGTAGAGAGGATAGTTCTCTATACACCTGCAGAGTTTCAGCCTCCTAGCTTTTTCCCTCTCGGAGAAAAATACTTTTCAGGGCTGTTATTTCTCTATGCAAAAACAGGCTTGAAATGCATAGAGAAAGCTAAAAGCAATAAATAGTCATACTGAAACTGGCAGTCAAGCCAGAACCAGGATTGCAGTACCGTTTTGTAGGGTGGATAGTACTCTATATACCTGCAGAGTGTCAGTCTCCTAGCTTTTTCCCTCTTGGAGAAAAACTACTTCTCAGGGCTATTTTTTCTCTATGCAAAAACAGCTTGAAATGCATAGAGAAAGCTAAAAACAATAAACAGTCATATTGAAACTGGCAGTTTAGCCAGAACCACAATTGCAGTACCCCTTTGTAGGGTGGATAGTACTCTACACACCTGCAGAATTTCAGCATCCTTGCTATTTCCCTCTTGGAGAAAAAGTACTTTTCAGGGCTATTTTTTCTCGATACAAAAACAGGCTTGAAATGCATAGAGAAAGATAAAAACAACAAACATTAATACTGAAACTGGCAGTTAAGCTAGAACCAGTATTGTAGTACCCCATTTGTAGGGTGGATAGTACTTTACACACCTGCAGAGTTTCAGCTCCTAGCTTTTTCCCTCTTGGAGAAATCAATCATTCTGAAACTGC